>NC_056737.1:1518415505-1518603005 GCF_019279795.1 Protopterus annectens | reverse complement strand
AAGTCATAAGAATGTTTTTTATTGTATGACATGATTCAATATTTATTTGGTGGTTGATGTTTCTGGCAGTGTTTTTGCTGAATAACTCTAGTATATCCAGTGAAGTGACATGTTATTGGGTGGTGGGAGGAAACCAATGAACACAGACAAAAGCCCACTGAGAGAGAGTTTTCTTATAGACACAAGCTGTTAGCTGTGACGCAGAAGTCATGCTACTAATCTGCACTACTAACTCTGTTTTAAGTGATATAGGAATGTTTTCTGAATATTCACTTAAATGTAGTAATGCATTAGCAGGGTAGCTTCACTGCTGAGAATACCAAGGAGCTCTGACACACTAAGGAATTGCAAGTTTATTGATGTAAATATTGGTAAGAGCTGAAACACTGATTGTAATGCATATATCTTCTAACTTTCCCTACCCTTCATTCTAGTCCTACTCAGACCTGATGTTTTTTATTTTTGAATGTTTGGTCTTGGGTGGGGCAGTACAGGGAGTTAAAAAAAAAAAAAAAAAAAAAAGTAATCCTATCGGAATCCCTGCCTTGATGTCCTTCAAGGATACATCTGCAGTCCTAACATATGGGTTGTCCTGCCTCAGGCAGCCCTTCGGTCGGCCGGATTCCAAAGTCTGGGTCTGGCCTCTGCTGATGTCGCACTTCACCCGACGTCATAGCTGCTGTGTATCGGGTGTAAAGGCATCAGCCGACGCCATTTTCCCCAGTCTTTCTTGCCGCGTGGTGCCCGAAGCAGAAGCTGTTCGCAAGTGCCGGTCGGTCAGATCCAGAGATTTCTACTACCGAAGACTTCTAAAAAGCTAAGTACCCCGTTGGGGACTCTTTCTTGCCTCAGCCGATGTCAGAAAAAGTAAATAATTGTTTAACTTGTGGGAAACAAATACCTCATAAGGATTTCCACTCTTACTGCCTTCCTTGCTTAGGCCCAGACCACGACGTATCAGCTTGTCTAGCCTGTGCTTCCTTCAACCGACGGACACTTAGACATCGGTCGGAGTTTGCAGAGGAGTTTTTTGGTCCCGCTTTTGCTTACAAAATGCCGTCGGAGACTCCGACTTCACAATTAGCTAAAAAGCATAAGGAAAAGAACCGACACTCGCGGTCCGCGGTTTCGGCTGAAACCACGGTTAAGCCAACCGCGAGTGTCTCGGTTTCGGCTGAAACCGAGTCCTCTGTTCTTCCTTCGGCCGAAAGCATGCCTCCGATAGCTGAGGCCTCACAGAGCATGGCTGAATCTGCTACTGAAATTTCCCCTGCTGTAGCAGGCACCCAGGACTTATCAGATACTATTCCTTTAGACATATCTACTCCTGCACGTGGAGCTGCTAGGCCCCCTGCATCTATGTCTATCAAGGCTTTTTCTAGGGCTAAAGCAGCTAAATCTTCTAAGGCCTTGCCTGCTAAAACCCCTCACACAGGCCTACCTCTAGTTCCCAAATGCTCAGCCTGGCTGAGGATCTCATTTCTTTGATCAGGGGATCCCAACCTCACCCAGACAGGGCCTCTCAACCCTCTCCAGAGAAGAGGCCTAGAACTGAGCCCCCGGATCCTGTTTCTACAGACTATTCCTCGGATGATTCAGAAAACTCAGACCCTCCAGAAGGCCCATATTCTCCTTATGAGGATTCTGATGCAGAAGACTCCATTCCTTCTGCCTCTCCTCCTGAAGAATTTTCTTTTGGGGAAACCTTACATGCTATGAGAGAGCATTTTCAATGGCAGGGCCAGGATTTTTCAGATTCAAGGAAAAGGCTAAGGACCTTTTTACATTTACCACAGCATAGGCCTTTAGCCATTCCTCCAGTACTAACAGTTGTTGATGATGCATATAATGATGCCTGTTCTGCCCCTGACTCTCTTCCTCCGGCCCCTACCAAGCCCGACAGATATTACAGGGTCCCGGACACACACTTTCACTTGTATAAGGCTCCTATTGCAGATCCTGAAACCATTTCACAGGGCTCCAAAGCTGTAGCAGCTGCCTCTGCCAAAAACCCCCTCCCCTCTGAAAGAGAATCTAGAGCATTAGAGAGATGGGGTAAAAAAGTTTATACTTCTGCTGCTCTTTCGGCCAGGGCCTTAAACTGTCAATTCCACATGATTCAGTATCAGGAATTTTTGTTAGACCAGCTAAATAAAAAACTGTCCTCTCCTGAACCTATAGACCGTAAGTCCCTTCAGGATGTGGTACATAACACTCAGCAGGTCAGTAATCATTCCTTAAAATGTGGCTATGATGCACTGGAGGCTTCCTTTAGATCAGCTATGACTGGAACAGTGATTAGAAGGCATGCCTGGTTAAAAGAGCAATCCTTACCAGACCATGTTAAGTCAAAGCTCCTAGATGCTCCTATGGAGAAACAAAGTTTGTTTGGCTCCCCTGCACAGCAAGTACTAAAGAAGGTGGAAGAAAAAGCAAAATCTGTCCAAACAGTCAAGGATTTCTTACAGGTTCAACCTCCGAGGTTTAGTAGAAATTGGCCTTCGAAGAATTGGTCCTTTCCAGACACCTCCAGAGCACAGAGAGGTAGAAATAGGCGCCCAAGAGGCATAGGTCAATCCAGAGGTGCCTACAGGGGACGTCAGTGGCAGCCTAACAACCAGAGAAGTACTGCCACAGATTCAGCTACGACCACTTCCACAGGACAGACACAATGACTTGGCTCTGATACCGCCTACCAGGGAACAGCTGGAAGCACCCTTGGGCGGAAAGCTAGCCTTATTTTCCATAAACTGGCATTACATTACAGGAGACAAATGGATTTTACAGACAATAGACAAAGGCTACAGGTTTCACTTCCACACTCTACCAAAAAAGAGAGGAATGCCAAACCTACCACCAAACCAAAAAACAAACGCTCTAGGACAAATCAACCACCTACTAAGGATGAGAGCTATAGAAAAGGTACCGCCTATGGAACAAGGACAAGGATTTTACTCCAGACTTTTTCTGGTACCAAGGAAAGAAAATCAATGGAGGCCTATTCTCGACCTGTCCGCTCTGAACACATATCTCATCGTCCCAAAATTCAAAATGCTGGCCCTACAGCAACTTCTTCCCATGCTGGGCAAGGAGTCTTGGCTTGTGACTCTAGATCTCAAGGAGGCATACCTGCACGTCCCTATAAGACCAGATTGCAGAAGATACCTCAGATTTCTTGCAGGATCAGAGCATTATCAATTCTCAGCATTGCCCTTTGGCTTATCTACTGCGCCCAGAGTATTCACGAAATGCCTGGCATCAGTAATTGCTCATTGCAGGCTTCAGGGAATTCAGATTTATCCATACCTGGACGACTGCCTAATGCAAGCGGACAACAAGACCAAATTAACAAAAGATTTGGAAAAGGTTATACAACTACTGCAAGCCCTGGGATACACAGTCAACATGAAAAAGTCAAGGCTGGTACCATCCCAAAGGATAACATTCTTGGGTGCAGAACTGGACACATCAAATCAGATGGCATTTCTCACAGCAGAAAAACAAAAGCAACTACCACTTTATTTCATGGCATTAACAACACAGATCCAGCTGACAGCAAGGAAAGTCCTGCAAGCCCTGGGTTACATGGCATCCTGCATAATATTGATTCCGCATGCCAGGCTGCATATGAGAAAGTTGCAATGGTACCTAAGGAATGTATGGTCTCAACACAAGCACAGTCTAGAAGCCCAGATTCCAATCATTCCATGCCTGAAGCAAGAATTCCGGTGGTGGGCTCAGGCCTGTCAGTTAAACAGAGGACTGCCTTTCCACAAACCTCATCCAAGCCAGACCATCACCACGGACGCCTCAGACCTAGGCTGGGGGCACACATGGTGGACAAGTGTATACAAGGCCTATGGACACAAGACCAGCTGAATCTACACAAATCAAAAGGAGATACTGGCAGTGAAACAGGCAATCCAGACATTCAGACCTTTTCTTCAACAGGGTCACTTGCTGATAAGGACGGACAACACCACAGTCATGTGGTATATCAAAACCAAATAAGAAGAAGCCAAGAAGGATAAGGAATAAACGTGTCCAACTTGTAGTCAGTATGAACGCTTTATTAAAAAACTCCGTTTTCGTCTAATAGTAGACTTCATCAGATATAACAACCTTAGTGAACATTATCATTTTCTTTTATACTAATTAATTATTCTAGATCCAATCAATGCTTCCCATCATTTTTAAAAATTGACGAATCAAAAATCAAGTTTCTTAAAACCTCATTAATATGTTATACATAAAAACATATGTTCCTTTGTTTAAGTAAATATGTTAAAAAACACTTACTCCTTAAACACTTTAAAAACATTTTTACATTAATATTGTCCATTGATTTTGAATGTTATTTAAAACCACTTATACATACAATTCAGATGCATTTATTGGGTTTGACTCCATATATTCGTTCAAGCCCGGGGGTCTGTTAGCTTCCAAGGCTATTTGCCACCACAGTTCCTTATAACCAATATTCTCTTCCCAAGTTCCACCTCTAATATCTATTTTAACTTGATCCAGTACAAAAAAACTGAAATCATACTCATTACATGTCCTTGTGTGCCTGAATAATGCATTAGTATCCTTGCCCTTCCTAATTTCATACGTATGTTCATAGATCCTCTTTTTTAGGGATCTTTCTGTTTTACCTACGTAGTAGGAAGAGCACTTTTTACAAAGTGCTAAATACACCAGACCTCTTGATTCGCAATTAAAGTAGCCCTTGCTGTACCACTTTCCAAATATAATTTCTCCTGATTTATCACAAATCCACATTGTTTACATTTTCCGCACTTAAATGTCCCCACCTTGCCTGAATTAGCTCTGTCCCCTATTCGTGTTTTTCTACTGTTCCCTGTTTCCAATATATTTTTAATGTTTAGGGAGTTCTTATACACAACTTTTGGATTGGATTCTGACAGTCCGTCTAAGTCAGTAAGATCTTTAAATCTCTCCCATTCTTTCTGAAATAATACTCTTACTTTCTTGTTCAGACTGTTGTATTCTAAAACTAATGGCTGTTCATAATTCACCTTTTCTACACTTATGTTGTCATTATTGTCAGTAGATGTTTCTTTTATACCTATTATGGGTTTAAATCTTCCACTTCTTGCATTTGTAACTTCCATTCTTAATTTTTTAACAAATTCCTTAGGGTACCCTCTGTCTATGAACATCCTTTCCAGTTTGTCACATTCTTTGGTGAAGTCCACATCAGAACTTGTCATTCTTGACCCTCTGATAAATTGGCCCTTCACCAAATTCCTCTTACAGTGAATTGGATGTGCACTGCCAAAGTGAAGGAAGGAATTAACGTATGTACTCTTCCTGTGTACCCTGGTCTCAAAAGAGTTAGTTGTTTTCGAAATTTCTACATCTAAATAGGCAATACTGTCATTAGATGTATTATGTGTAAATTTGAGAAAACTAGTAGTGTCCCCTATATATTTAATAAATTCATTTAGTTTTTCATAACCTCCAGTCCAAAATATTATGATGTCATCTAAAAACCTTTTGTACAATTTGCAGTGTTGTGAAAAACATGAAGGGAAAATGTATTTGTCTTCCCAATTGGCGAGGACTAAATTGGCAAAACTAGGTGCACAGGCTGCTCCCATTGCCACTCCTTGGGTTTGTTGGAAATACTCTCCATTGTGGACTAAAAAATAGTTTCTTAGTATAAGATCCATCAAGCCTGTGCACACTACTTTGTCCTCAAATGTTAAATTTTTATCCCAGAATACTTCTTCCTCAAACATTCGGATTCCTTCTTATATGGAATGGACCCAAATAAATCCACAACATCAATGGTCAGAAACAGAATGTCACTGTCAAATAACTCTGGGTCAAGCGCTCTTAATAGATCCCAAGAGTCTCTTAAAATGGCCCTTTTGTTTTTCCATATGTGCTTTGTTTTAACGTCAACAAACCTAGCCAAGGTTGTGGTTTTGGATCCCTCTGCTGATACTATCGGCCTAAAAGGAGGGTCATCACAATTCTTGTGTATTTTCGGTATGCCGAAAATCACTGGTATTTTGGGTTTGTTGGTTTTTAAAAAAGAAAACATTTTTTCATCCAAAACTTTTTCTGTGACCATATCTGATAATGTAATGTCAATCCTATTGTATGCTAGATTAATCTCATTTCGAGAAACAACTTTGTATTTTGTTTCGTCCCTAAGGATGTCATTCATTTTGCCTTCATATTCCATAATCTCCATTATGACTACCCCTCCGCCCTTATCGGGCTTCATAACTCTGATTCCCTTATTATTTTTCAGTTCTTCCAAACTCCTCTTCCCTCTCTCTCTCTCCCAAGTTGTTAGCATATTTAATCGTTTTATCTAGTCTTTTGATACCTTCTTCCATAACACTCTCAAAATTCTTGAGCTGTGCATGTATGGGTGGATTGAAAATGGACTTATTCTTTAATATTCTTTGTTCTTCAGTTATGTGTGTGTTTTTCCTATCTATACCATGTTCTTCATTCCTGTATAATAATTCTAAATTCATTTTCCTAAGGAACATTTTTATATCTAATATTGTTTGTACTCTATCCCCTCTTTGTGTTGGAATAAATTTAAATCCTCTCTCCAACAATGAAAAATGTTCCTTTGTGAGGTCTATATTGCTGAAGTTATCTATAGTAAATGCATTGAATGTGTATTTATTGCCCTGTTTTTCTATTTCATCATCATTCCTTTCTGTGATGTAGGTGGGGGTTTCTACCTCGTGTATTTCCCCCTTCCTCTTAACCCCCCTCTCCCGTAAAAATTTCCAAAATTCCTATAATTTGGGCTACATTCATTCTGTTGCATTTCTAATGGTGGAAATTCATTGTCATAATCAGGTTTATATGTGTCCCTGGGGTGTTCCCTATTGCTCGTATAATGTCTCCTTGCCCCCTTCTGTCTGTTAGTTTTCTGATATGGGGACCTGAGTTGTTAACTGGATTTGGGTAGCTCATATTGTTCTCATATTCTGTAATATCTCTTCTTAATTTTTCAGTCTTCCTTTCCACTAATCCTTTGCATTTGTGTTCTATCTCCCCTTTTATGTTAAAATATGTCTGTTTCTCTTCTTTAATTTCAAATATTAAATCTTCCTTTATGTGTGAATCTAATTCACTAATTTGGTCATTAATAAGTTCAAGATTCATCTCATTCTCTTTAATAATGCATCTTACTATTTCCATACCACATTTATTAAAAACCTTTAATAATTCTTTGTGAAATAACGAACCTATCTGCACGTTGTTTGGATATTTCCATGTGCGTAGCCCCTTAGGGGACTATGCAGTGATGCAAACATTCCTTCAAATAACCATTCTCAATAGTAATAGCTTTATATTTGTACATCAACTTAGAAAAGCTGTCCATCTTTTTGCTGAAAGGTTCAGTGTTGTTAATTAGTTTACTATTTTTGTCACTTTTATCATTAAATTTAAAAACATATGGCTCTTTGAGCCATTCATTCATCTCTAACGTATTAGGGATGAAAACAGTACCTTGTTGTGACCGCTCCTGCGGTTCCCTTTCAAAATTAGCGCTGTCTTCAAAATAGTCATTATCGGCATCCTGGAAAATAATGGGTGTAATTGCGGGGTTGAAAGTTGCACCTTTCGGTCCTACCCCTTCGCCGTTGCTTCTTTCACCGTCTGGGCAATGTCTTTTCCTCTTCGGTTGTTGTTGGCGTGTTCCCAGGCCATCGGTGACTCTTCCCACTTCCGGATGCTGTGCGCATTCCACAATTACCTCACAAAGAGGCGTCAGCAAGTCGACTAAGGCTGTTAGTTGTCCTATTAACTTTCTTGCCTGACTGCCTTCGTCATTGCCAGGCTGAGTGTCCTTCTCCGTGTCCTTCTCCTTCTCCATCCCGTTCATCAAAACCACATAAAAAATAAACCAACGGTCAACTTCCACAATCGTCACCAAAACCAAATAAGAAGAAGCCAAGAAGGATAAGGAATAAACGTGTCCAACTTGTAGTCAGTATGAACGCTTTATTAAAAAACTGCAGTAATGAGGTTTTAAGAAACTTGATTTTTGATTCGTCAATTTTTAAAAATGATGGGAAGCATTGATTGGATCTAGAATAATTAATTAGTATAAAAGAAAATGATAATGTTCACTAAGGTTGTTATATCTGATGAAGTCTACTATTAGACGAAAACGCAGTTTTTTAATAAAGCGTTCATACTGACTACAAGTTGGACACGTTTATTCCTTATCCTTCTTGGCTTCTTCTTATTTGGTTTGTGGAAGTTGACCGTTGGTTTATTTTTCATGTGGTATATCAACAAACAGGGAGGTACACACTCATATCCTCTATGCCGGATGGCAATGGACCTGTGGAATGTGGCCCTGAACCTCAACATTCAACTCCAGGCCAAATTTGTGCCAGGAAAAGAAAATTCACTAGCAGACACCTTAAGCAGAACTACCACGGATGCCCACGAATGGATGCTGCATCCAGACATCTTCAAAACCATTACAAAGAAATGGGGACTACCAGAAATAGACCTGTTCGCATCCCCACACAACCACCAATTGAGGAAATTCTGCACAAGGACATACCACCCACTTGCTTGGAAGGTGGACTCCCTATCCTTCAGTTGGGAAAACCTGACAGCATATGCATTCCCACCTCTTCCTTTGATGCACAAAGTCCTACTGAAGATCAAAGAAGATCACCCAAGGATAATCCTGATAGCTCCAGACTGGCCAAGGCAGCATTGGTACCCGCTACTGAGGAGTATGTCTCGGACACACGCATGGCCTCTACCTCTATGTCCTTTACTTCTAACACAGAACAGCTACAAGATCCTACATCCAAACTTGAAAACACTACAGCTAGCTGAATATTACATAAAACAAAATAACCCAGATTTATCTCAGAGGGTTAAAGACATTATCCTGGAGGCTCGCAGACCCTCCACAAGGAAGACTTATTCAGCCAAATGGAAAAGATACCTCATTTGGAGTGCAGCAAAAGGAGAAAATGTATCATTAGCAAACATAGCTAACATCCTGGAATACTTAGCAGAACTTTTCCACAATGGCCTGTCTTACTCCTCCATTAAGATTCATGCATCAGCAATTTCAGCAGAATACAACATGGATCCTCCAGTCTTCTCTCATCCTCTACTCAGGCAGTTTCTGAGAGGAATTAAAAATGTAAAGCCTCCAAGGAAGCCACCTTTGCCTACATGGGACCTTAACTTTGTGCTGGAAAAGTTAACACTTCCCCCTTTTGAACCAGCAGCAACAGCAGAATTACAGTTCTTATCTTGGAAAACTGCTTTCCTGCTTGCAATCACCTCAGCAAGAAGGGTTTCTGAATTACAGACATTAATGGCAGTACAGCCCTTCCTTATCTTCCATCAGGATAGAGTGTCCTTGAGAACTAACCCTACTTTTATTCCAAAACTGGTCTCCAGAGTATCATTGAACCAAGCAATCCACCTACCAACATTCTTCCCCAACCCACAGAACAGGGGGGAAAGACTACTACATACCTTGGATGTGCACAGGCAATTACGCTACTATCTGGACAGAACTAAGACCAACAGAAAAACTGACCAGCTTCTGGTAGCATATGCAACAGGAATGCAAGGAAAAGCAATTTCAAAACAGACAATTTCAAAATGGATAGGAAATTGCATTAGATTTTGTTACTCTTTTCATGGAAAGACAACTCCAGAAAACATCAGACTTCACTCCACAAGGGCTACAGCCACTACTACAGCTTTCCTAGGAGGAGTGGCTACCAAAGACATTTTAGAGGCTGCTACTTGGAGCTCCGTGCATACATTTGCCAAGCATTATAATCTTCCTTTATACTCCAGATCCCGAGCAGGTTTTGCAACTGCTGTTTTGCAAGGGATCTTAACTACACCATCATTATCTTAGTACCTCCTCCCCCAGTTTGGCTATGGTATTCTACCCATATGTTAGGACTGCAGATGCATCCTTGAAGGACATAGTACAGTTTTGTACCTACCATAAATGTAGATGTCCGAGAGGTATGCATCTGCAGTCAGGATTACCTGCCCTCCTTCCCCTCTGTGGTACTCCTAGGGTATTTGCCCATCTTATAGCTAGCTGGGAGAATCTATTATGGTGTATTTGTTTGTATATATATATATATATATATATATATATATATATATATATACATTCTTATATTGTTTGCTCTCTACTGTTTGGAATCATTTGCATTTATCCATATTTAGCCTTCCTAGAGGGCACCTGGCATCTGTGGCAAGAAACACTGAGGAAAATGGCGTCGGCTGATGCCTTTATACCCGATAAACAGCAGCTATGACATCGGGTGAAGTGCGACATCAGCCGAGGCCAGACCCAGACTTTGGAATCCAGCCGACCGAAGGGCTGCCTGAGGCAGGACAACCCATATGTTAGGACTGCAGATGCATACCTCTCGGACATCTACATTTATGGTAGGTACAAAACTGTACTTTTTGACTTGCATTCTGCATAAGAAGCTGTACTTGACAAATGAGGCACATAGTACTCGAGATGAAATGATCATCAGTTAGTGCTCATTATCAAAAAGGAATTAATGAGTGATTGCATTTGTGTTGCCTTTCTTCACATATTACAGAGGCTTTCTTGTTCAAGTATCTAAGAGCTTGCCTCTTGTAATTCCTTTATAGTCATAGAGGCATGCACCGCTTCCCTTGCTCAAAAAGAAAAGAAAATAGTGCAGCATGTAGTACTTGATTTGTAAACTGTTGTGTGCTCTTAACATTCCCTTGCCCCAGGTAGATGTTTACTGGTGTACACATACTTTTATGTTCGGTATTTTTTTGTTTGTGGTAAGCAGATTTGCAGTCTGTCCTAACCCCATTCCTCCCGTATTACTTTTTTATCTGTATTAAACTTCTACCATTTGTATCACACCCACATGTTCCACATAATTGTTATATTATTTGACATTGCACTTAACATGTCCAAGTCAGTCACAGATTCCATTCACCTCTGTAAAGTATCACATATCATAATCCGTTTTTTAAGAAACCTAAATGCAGCCTGCACAACATTGTCAGCAATTTGTTGAGAGTCCTCCTTTATTAAAACAAATTAATTTACCTACAGCACATTGTCTACAGTCTTTCCTAACCACAGAAAAAAGAACTGAAGCCTATTTGTCTCACAGACTTTAAATTACTCAGTAAATGTGCGCAGGCCAAGGCCCTATCCTTGATGAAATAATCATATACTAACTTCATAGCCACTGACTTCAGTAAATCTGATATAAATTTATTCACCTCTGACTGTTGACACCTAAAGTGAAACACCACAACCATGAATTCCTTCTGCTCTTTTTAATCCTCTTGGCACTAGCCATTTCTACTTATTGTGGCTGTCAATAATAATAAAAAGTGTATGGAGTGAAGCACTCACATCCACACACTCCTTAGAAATAAATAGTTTATCTTCATAGCTCGTAAACATGTAAATCCCCAAATTAGAGTAAGAAGAAATCTACATATTAGACTTTATTCCGTACTATTTATGCTGAGTATTTCAGTGGTCACAAACTCAAAAGAACAGTAGTTTTCTACTTCACTTTCTACTGCTGCTAAAAATCAGTTGATATATAACTAAACCCAGGTACCATTTCAAAAACATTTTACAGTCTGTTATATGTACTTTCTGCCCTAGCCATGTCCCACTATCAGCACACTTAGACTCTGTAATCATTTGCTTAATTGGTAGTAGTGTAAAAAGAACAGTAATTGAGTGCTTCTGTGTACTCCTAGTTGCCGTTAGAAAATGACAGAAAAATGCCACGGATATATGAAAGCATTAAAAATGAAGTAGACTTACTGGATGACTTCAGCATTGACTGGTCCCTAACCTCAGACCAACATTCATTCATGTATTTATTTGTAAATTGCATTTGTTAATCAGGTAGTGTCACATGTCTTGTATATCAAATGAAACACTGCGGCTAGGTATTTATTCAAGTCGTTTACTGTACATAAACACATTAGGAGCTGTAACTGGAACATATACTTAACTGACTGACTTATTACTTCAAACGCACCTGCATATGCATCTGCATTCATGCCTGCATTCTCTCTGACTATACAAAGTGGCACTGATCCTCCACATGCTCAGTAACTTATATGCAGGTGTTGTCTAGCTACAGTGGCTGACTAGGTACAGTACACACAATGATCTACATTCTCCCTCTTTGATTTGTTCGACATGGAGTAGATCAACATATTTTCAAGCTAGGTATCACAACATTTAACAACAAATTGAGTTCAAGTCCAAGTTGCTGTGTATTTCGGATTGGGCCTGGAAATTCTACCTGATCTGGTTGCATAAACTTTGACTAGGTTTAGCAACAGGGACAGTCTCTGGGGATTCTTTTACAATTGGAACTTCTGGGATTACATCAGGATTACTTGAATGTACACTGTCCTCTGGAATTCAAACAAATGTAGAGTTATTGGCACAGCCGATCTGCTGCGTCACTGGTTTGGAAACTGGCAGTATGTGTCTTCGATTCCTTCTGAAATCCACTCCTTCAGATTGTGCGATGTAAGATCTTGGTTCTTCACAAATATTTTTGACAATTTCCACTACGGCATATGCTTTAGATGTTTGCATTCTCACAATCACTGCTTGTCTTAATGGTCTGAGAGCTTTGCTGGATTTATAGTAGTACAACTTTTGTGATTGGTGTTTTTTCAGAAGTTGAGTCTTGATCATTCTGTTCTTCGCATTTGGTATCAATAATTGTTTACTGATCTAAAGAGTTGTTCTAGTCTGTGTGGAAATCAGCCTCTGAGTAGGTGAACCAAGCAAATTATCTCGAAGAATGTTTCTGAGATTAAGTAGGTTAAGAAAAGCGTTTGGTACTGTCTCTCTTGGATTTCTCCAACAAGTACTTCATACTTTGAACTGAAAGCTGAGCTAATCCATTAGACTGTGGATACTCAGGACTGCTAGTAACATGAACAGTCCCAAGACTCAGCAAATTTCTTGAACTGCTGACTTGTAAACTGTGCACCATTGTCTGATACGACTTTGTGTTGACTACCATGGGCAGAAAAATGTATCTTCATTTTCGTAATGACAATGCTGGACATTAAGTTAGGAAAACGTCAATTTCCAACCAATTAGAATAAGAGTCTACTAACACTAAGTAATGTTGAACATTCCATTTGAAAATGTCAGTAGCAGCTGCCAGATGTGGTAATTCAGGAATCTGGTTTAGCTGAAGTGGTTCTTTTTATTGGTGTGATTTAGTGCTGTTGCAAACTGAACATGCTAGAGTTTCCTTCTCTTTATCTTTTGATATTGAAGACCAAAATACTATGCTTCTTCCCCTTCTTTTGGTTGAATTAGTACCCTGGTGACCACGATGCAAAATCTTGATCTATTCCTGTTGTAATGGTATAGGAATTACTACTTTTGGATATTTCATGATGATTCCATCTTCCATCAGAAGGTCGTCTCTGTAAGGAAAATACTTCTGTATGTCAAGTGGTAAACTAGTTTGTCGTGCTGACCATCCTTGACTAATAAAATATTGCAGCCTCTGGAGAATTGGGTCTGAAGCTGTGTGATTCCTGAGTTCATCAAGACATGATGACGATAAATTTCTGACTTCCATAACTTCAAAGTCTGCTTTCTCATTGTCATACTTTTGTTTGTCTGGGTGCTGTCAACAAAGCATCAGCAAGGTATAGAAGTTTGCCTTTTGTGTAGGCAATATTGAAATTGTACTTTTGCAGTTTTAACATCATGCATTGCAAGTGTGCTGGGGATTTATGTATTGGCTTTTTCTGAATTGTCACTGGAGGTTGGTGATCAGTCTCTATTTGGATAGGTTTGCCATAAATATAATTACTGAACTTTGAACATTCAAACACTACTGCCAGAAGCTCTTTTTCAGTTTGTGCATACTGCATTTCAGTTTGGGTTAAAGTTCTGGATGCACAGGGTACTGGTATGTCTTCTTGAAGACATGCTGCACCAAGACCATACTTTGAAGCATCACACGAAAGATTTACAGGTTTGTGAACATCATAGTATCACAATGTGGGTGGACTGGAAATTTTCTGTTTCAGAATGTCAAATACTTTTCGGTGATGTTCACTCAGTTCCACTTTACACTTTTGAGTGTCAACTCATGTAATGGTGTTGAAAGCTCACTCAGGTCTGGGATGAATTTTCCTAAATAGTTGATCATACCAAGAAAATGTTATAAGATGTGACATTGTCTGGAACTGACATCTCAAGAATTGTTTATTGCTTGGACGGATCTGGTTGTAAGCCAGAACTGGTAAACAAATGACCCACATAAGTAACTTGTTTCAGTTTGAATTTGCATTTTTGAGGATTCCGTTTAGGATTGACTTCACGTGCACAGTCTAAAAGTTTCCTGAGGTTTCTATCATGTTCGTTTTCACTGCTGTCCCTTACAATAATGTCATCTACCAGAAAAATTTGCTCCATTGCACGTTGGAATACTTCACTGGCAGAATTTATCCCAGATGGCATTTTCAAGTATCTGTATCTACCAAATGTTTACTGAAAGTGGTTAACGATGAAGATCTGTGATTCAGCGAAATTTGCCAAAATTAACTTTTTGCATCTAGCACTGAAAAAAAAAAACAGAGCAGCTACTTCTACTGTGTGCATCAGATGATGAGGACATTTAAGCATTAAGTCTTTCAGATCAATACATATTCGAATATCATCTGAGCTTTTCTTATGAGATGCAACCATAGAGGATATCTATTCAGTCAGTTTGTTTACTGGAGTAAGGACACCCAAATTCACCATTTTGGCAAGTTCTTCTTTTACTTTGCTCTGCATTGCTGCCAGAACCTTCCTAGCTGGTCTGTTAACTGGGCTTACTTCAAGGTTTAACTTCATGGAATATGTGACTGGAAGTTTGCCAAGCTGGTCTTTGAAAATATCAGCATGTTCACTAAAAATATTTTATGTAAAACTATCGTTCAGACCTGTATGGTGGACCTGTTGCTTAAATGAAAACAGTCCCATTCCCAAACTGTCTTTGAGGCCTAATGATGACTGCATGTGACTTTTGACAATTTAAAACTGCAAGTCATAGCTGTTCCCAGCAGAATGGCATGTGAGAACTACTGCACCATCCGTTAGAATATTTTCACCAGCATAAGCAACTAGATTTGCACACTTTGCTGAATCAAGTTTCTCACCAGCTTTTGTTTTAGCAAACATTTGTGCTGATATAACATTGCACTTGGACCTAGTGTCTACTTTATGCGCTACAGGCTTCCCATTAATTCGTACTGTACAAAATATTTTGCTCTTTGCTGCCAACTGATAATCTATTGTGTTAACTGTTTCATCGATCACAGAGACACCGTCAAGACAGAAAGTGTGCTTACAGCTCTCTATCTGATCTATGTGCTTCTTCGGATGCTCTCTTTTAATAAAAGTACAGTAGAGAGTCTAATTAGGATCTAGGGTAGTTCAGATAATCAAACATATAATTGAACTGGATAAAAAACTTTTAAAATCTTTTTTTCTGCATGCAGGAATACACTTTTCAATCATTCAGCAATTCCAATGGATAATAAAGAATATTTTTCACACAGGAGCTGGCTACAAGCTAAAAAAACATGCTCAAGCAAGTATGTATAATGTTTGCATATTCAGACTTTGATTTTTCCTACCCAAAAACGGAAGGCCGGTTCTGATAATTGACGTTTCTGATCATCGGCATTTTACTGTATATGCCACTTTAGACTTGCAAAGCCTTTTTTACATTTGTGACAATGCTGTCCAAAAGCTAAGCACTTCAAGCAAAGCTTGTCCACCACGGAGAGGTTTAAAACTATTTAATAATAAAAATCAATAAGTATAAGCAAAATAAAAACACAGCAAAACGTGAAGTCAACATGAAGTAACTGGATAAGCACTTTCGGCAAGAATGCCTTCGTCAGATCCGGTTATACTAAACTTGGGTCATCAAATTTAAACAGGTCTGTTGGTCTTTCCAACAAAAAACAGTGCATACATTACAGCTAGCGACATAAGTAATATTCTTAGTATTACAGTTGGCATAAGTCTTAAGTTTGTATTCCTTCCTAGTAATAGAATGTTTAAAACAGTTCTTGGAATTTAGAAGCCCGCATGATTTACATTTTTTACATGGGAGTGTACCCATTCTTTTGGTGATTGAGCTCATCTTGCTTGTATGTCTATCTTGACATAGCAGTTGTTGTAAGAATTTTTAAGAGAGGGTATTGTGCCATTTAATTGACATCAGGCTAAAAAGCAAAACCAATGCTTTGTCACAACATAATATAAGTTATCCTAGCCATAGTTTCAATGTTATGGTGCTTGAAGTATTGACTGAAGATAGGAGAATGGGGGATCTCTGCAATTTGACTGAGATTCTGGAGCTGACGGGACTATATTATAACAGCGAACACTTAAAATAGCGAACTCTGTATAATCGACCCTTAACAATCAAAATGGCAAAATGCCGAACACATGGAACAGCGATTTTTTTTTTTCCCAGGGGAAAAAAATCGCTCCTCCATACACACCCCCTACTTAAATATATCAACTCCAAGATCGCACCACAGTGGAGGAAATGGCAAAGTCACAAAAACGGCCCAGTGATTTTTTTTTCCCTGGGGAAAAAAATCTCTGTTTGTTCTGTGTGTTCGGGCTTTTGCAGTTTCGATTTAAAATATCATTCAAACAGCGTTCATTATTTTAAGCGTTTGCTAATATAATAGGGAACCTTGCTGACTTGCAGGCTGATAAACTGCCTGGATTAAATGGAATGTTCCCTTTAAAACCTTTATTGAAAGGGTGGAGGCTGAGGAAGAAGACTTTGATTGGTTAAGCCTTTGTTTAAATTTGATGAGCTAAGTTTAGTATAACAGGATCTGATGAAGGCATTCTTGCCGAAAGCAGTTATCCAGTTACATTAAATTGACTTCACGTTGTACCATGTTTTTATTTTGCTTGTACAGGTTGATTTTTAATATTAAATGGTTTTAAACCTCTGCATGGTGGACAAGCTTTGCTTTGTTTCTGCTGGTAAGTTTTAGATTGGCAAGCTGCCTTTAACTGTCTGGGGTGCGTTTTTACCTGGATTCATTTAGGTTCATGACTGCCTCCACAATTATGACCGTTAACAAATGAGGTGGTTTGCTGCAGCCCCATTCAGTTTATATTTCTTTTTTATCTTGGCTTTATGTTGTACACCTTCAACATTCGCACTGGCAGATGCTGCATACTTTTTTCATTCATAAGTATATTCATATGTTTTCTGTAAGCCCATATATTTGACAAATCTCAATGGCTTTGCTGGACATTAAATTACTGTCTCGAAGCAAATCTTACTCTCTGCATTATTATCAACACCACACAAAGGCATGTCTTTTATCAGCTCATCTCTCAGAACACCATATCTGCATGTTTGTGCTTTATTTCTTAAGTCAGTGATGTATGCTGCTGTAGTTTTACCTGGCTTTTGATTTCTTGTGTAAAATATGCTTTTCCATTGTAATATTTGTTTGAGGGTTACACATTGCTCTAAATTTATGTTTTAAGCATTTAGGATCTTCCCTCATTTCAGCTTGTATCACAGTATGGCGGTTCCCCCTCCCCTGCATACACAAATAAATGTTCCCTGTCAGTGGCTTCTGAGCCAACTAAATCAAGAAGTATGAATGCCTTTGTAGGTGTCTTTATCAGAAAATACAGCCTGTATGAAAATGTCATACTCTTGCTCAAACACTCTCCAGTTCTCAGCAATAGTATTATCAAACACCAGCAGTCCAGGTCTGCCAAATCCCTCTGCCATAACAACAAAATATGTTTAAATATAAGCATAGACCAGGTACTTTTAATTATGTTCAGTTGCACAATAATCTCTCTGAAAAGCCTTTACTTTAACACTGCAAACACTACTAGCATTCCAGAAACTTCAGATACTTTGAAAAGTTGAATTTAATGCAAAAAAGTAGTACATTGTGAAAAAATTCAATCGTTTAGCCTTTTCTTACATTTTAAACACTTCAGAAATTATTTTGAACACTTTTGTAATTATTTTGAATATATTTATCAGTATGTCGCAATTTAGGACATTTTGTTTATCTCTATAATTATTTTGAATGTTTTGAATGGTTCACTACATATTCAGCAACTGAAAAATCATTAAAACGAGTTTAAATACCTTTGAATAACTGTTGAGCTGTTTGTGAGTTTGCTAAATTTCTCCAGTTCTAACTGCGTGCCTCATGGTTTGCGAGCTGCTTCAACTTCGGATTCCATTCTGACACCATGTCGCATGTCTTGTATATCAAATGAGACACTGAGACTGGGTATTTGCTTGAGTCGTTTGTTGTACATAAACACATCAGGAGCCGTAACTGGAATATATACTTAAGCTAACTGACTGACTCGTTACTTCAAGCATATTCACATGTGCACCTCCGTTCATGCCTGCAGTCACCATGACTATACAAAGTGGCACTGATCTTACATGTGCTCAGTAACTTATATTGCACGTACTATCTAGTTACAGTGGCTGACAAGATAAAATACACACTGATCTTACAGGTACATGGACTGGTCCTTGGACTCTTTCAGCCACAGTCTGAGCTGGGCAGGAAAAGACAAACCTAGATTTATATCAAGATGAAAAACAATGACACAGAAGCACTGATTCAACAAAAGCAGATAAAAAAATGTGAAATTAGTCAAGGTATAGAATTTTACAGATGTAATAGTATGTACAATGTACATACGGAAGAAAAAATAGTCAAAGTAGAATCTATTTTACATGCATAGCATAACAATGTACTTAAAATGATGAATGCAAAATGTGTTTGTCTTTGTTGACTGGGAAACCTCTGACTGGGCTAAACCTATTTTAGCAGAGGCCCAGGGAGAAAAGCTCCACATATAAGTTACACATGGTGTACATTTATAATTGCAGGGTAAAAACATCTATACTTGAGCTTATTTACACGATTTTTAAATATTTCGTGCATGAGTGTAACGTTTTAACACATAAAGAGAAATTAACATTGGCTACTTATTGAATAGAGAAATAACATACAGTATAGCTATAGGGAAAATATCAAACTGGGGTGTTTTTGAGTTTAGTAATACAAGACAGTACAGACAAAACAAGTGGAATATAGCTTAAAAATGAGAGAGAGAATGAAAGGAGAAATTATGGAAATGAGCAGGAAGATAAATGGACAGATGAAGAATTGTAGTTAGTGGTGGGGTGTGAGAGGAGGAAAAGTAAGAGTTTGGTGTAGTATGCGGAAGTACAGTAAGGTAAAAAAGATGGAGAAGCAAAGTGGCTGTAAGACTTGGAGAAAAGTATCCCGAGTAAAGCTAACTGGGTGAGCAGGAAGGAACAGAGCCAGCTTTGGCATAGGTGCTATTTAAGCAAAGTTTTGAAACTATAATTTTTCTATTTGTTTTAACTGTGTGGGGATTTCATTCCAGAGTTCTGACACATAATGAGAGTAGAGAGAGTTTCCAGCAGTGCTGAATATTTTAATGATGCATAGTAAAAGTTTATTGAACCCCCTCTCACCTCCCTAAAGGGCCCATATCTATACAGGAAGAATGCAGAGTCTGTGTAATCACAACTACGCAGGTAAAAGCTGCACTCTCTAAAGCCAAAAATAAAGCATCCATGGGACCGGACAACATCCCAGGCTGCTTACACGAACTTCAGAACGAACTGGCACCCCACTTAAGCATCATGTTCAAAAATAGTGTCACATCAGGCTTTGTGCCCACTGAATGGCGCAAAGCAACAGTTATCCCACTCCACAAAGGGGGGAGCCATCACTGATCCCTGGAACTATTAGCCTGACGAGCCTGGTCTGCAAGGCCATGGAACATATCATCATAGGACTCATAAACAAAGACGTTGGTAACCTCCAAACTTTGGATCCCACCCAGTTCGGGTTTGTGAAAGGCAGATCATGCCTTCTGAACCTGATCGACTTCTTTGAGGCAGTCACCAAAGCCAAAGATGAGGGTAAGGTGGTTCACACAGCCTATCTTGACCTCGCCAAGGCTTTCGGCACCATCCCCCATTCTGGAATTATAGCTAAACTCACTAAACTAGGTATAAATCCCTACGTCACAAGATGGGTTGCCAACTGGCTTACTGACAGAACCCACACTAAAAGTTGCAGACTCCAAATCTGACCTCAAAGCAGTGACAAGTGGAGTACCACAGGGTTCCGTTCTGGGACCTCTCCTGTTTGGTATCTACTTCTCTGAAGTACAGGCTAACACAGAAGGCCTCTGGCCAATGAAGTTCGCAGATGACTGCAAACTAGGAACCATAGTCAAGTCCCCCAAATGATGTGGACATCCTACAGAGCTGCCTCGCTGAGACAGATGCCTGGTGTCAAAGCCATGGCCCCAAGCTCAATGCCAAAAAGTGCAGTGTCATCCCCTTTGGTAATAACTCTGTACCCATGAACTACCAAATAGGCAGCAATCTACTTGACACCGAATGCGTGATAAGAGACCTTGGGACCCAGGTGGACAGCGGTCTCTCCTTTGATAGTCACATCGCCACAGTAGTCAGGAAGTCCTTCTACGTGGCACACCTCATCATAAAAGGGTTCTCATCCAGGAAAAAAGGAGTCATTGTTCCCCTCTATTCGACACTCATTAGACCCGTTATAGAGTACAACGCCCCTTTTGGAATGTACCTCACAAGACATCTGCAGCAGCTGGAAAGGCCACAGAAGTACCTCACAGAGGATTACTGGCCTCAAACAAATGCCCTACACTGACTGCCTCAAAAAACTCCAGCTTTACTCCATAGCATATCACCTACTCCGAGGTGATCTCTGTCTAACATATAAAGCTATGTCAAAACCAGAGCTGTTGGACATGCTACACCTAAAGAAATCCCAATCCCTCCGAGCTACACGCTCTAGGGACCTAAACCTTGTCACCACAATAAACAGGACATGCTGCAGGGATAGATTCCTGTCCCAGTGACTTCCCATACTCTGGAACAGACTACCCATTTATGTCAAGCAAAGTTCTTCATTAGCGCTCTTCAAGAAAAATCTTGATGAGTGGCTGGAAAATAGGAAATGCACCCCGGGGATCACTGCTGTCTCTCTGCTCGACAGTGGCACAGGAAAATAACTTTCTAGGGTGGCATAAGCCAAGTAACCGTGTTGGCTAGGCTTACGTAGGCCCTTGGGCCGATAGCCTATACCTACCTATGAACCTATGAAGGTCTCTAGTGGGTGAATAGTGCAGTAGAGTATTTTGTAATGCTGGGTGTTTTTCTGGGGAGTACACTAGATTATGGGCAATGATTAGTTGCAAGTATGTCAACTGGTTTGGGAGTTCAAGGCAGATGTCCTTCAAGGATGCATCTGCAGTCATAACATATGGGTTGTCCTGCCTCAGGCAGCCCTTCGGTCGGCCGGATTCCAAAGTCTGGGTCTGGCCTCGGCTGATGTCGCACTTTCCCCGACGTCAGAGCTTCTGGGGTATAAAAGCATCAGCTGACGCCGTTTTCCCCAGTCTTTCTTGCCGCGCGGTGCCCGAAGCAGAAGCTGTTCACAAGTGCCGGTCGGTCAGATCCAGAGATTTCAGCTACCGAAGACTTCGAAAAAAGCTAAGTACCCCGTTGGGGACTCTTTCTTGCCTCAGCCGATGTCAGACAAAGTAAATAATTGTTTAACTTGTGGGAAACAAATACCTCATAAGGGTTTCCATTCTTACTGCCTTCCTTGCTTAGGCCCAGACCACGACGTATCAGCTTGTTTAGCCTGTGCCTCCTTCAACCGACGGACTCTTAGATGTCGGTCGGAGTTCGCAGAGGAATATTTTGGAACCGCTTTTGCTTATAAAATGCCGTCGGAGACTCTGACTACGCATATGGTCAAAAAACGCAAGGAAAAGGACCGACACTCGTGGCCCGCGGTTTCGGTTGAAACCACGGCCAGGCCTACCACGAGTGTCTCGGTTTCGGCTGAAACCAAGTCCACAGCTATTCCTACTACCGAAACCATACCTCCAACCACCGAGGCCAGAGAGGCCCCGGCTGAGTCGGCTTCTGAACTCCCTACCGAAGCTAGCGTTCAGGAATTGTCCGACACCATACCCTTGGACATTTCTACCCCTGCACGTGGGGCAGCTAGGCCCCCAGCTTCTATGTCTATTAAGGCCTTCTCCAGGGCTAAAGCTGCCAAACTCTCTAAAGCTTTGCCTGCCAAATCTACATCCCAGAGGCCTGCCTCTAGTTCACAAATTCTCAGTCTTGCTGAGGACCTTATATCTTTAATTAGGGGTTCCCAACCTCACCCAGACAGGGCCTCCCAACCTCCTCCAGACAAAAGGCCCAGGACTGACCCCTCTGAACCTCACTCCTCAGATTACTCCTCGGATGGATCTGATTTGTCAGACCACCAGGAAGGGGCCTACTCGCCTTATGAGGATTCAGATGCAGAAGAATCTATCCCTTCGTCCTCCCCCCCCCCCTTGAAGAATTTTCATTTGGGGAGACTTTAGACTCCATGAGAGAGCACTTTCAATGGCAGGGTCAGGATTTCTCTGATTCTAGAAAAAGATTAAGGACCTTTTTGCATTTTCCCCAGCGTAGGCCCTTAGCTATACCTCCTGTTCTAACTGTAATTGATGATGTGTACAATGATGTCAGCACTGCACCTGACTCTCTTCCTCCGGCCCCCTCCAAACCTGACAGATATTACAGGGTCCCGGATTCTCACTTCCACCTGTATAAAGCCCATGCTGCAGATCCAGAAACTATTTCTCAGGGCCCTAAAGGGGTTGCAGCTGCTACTGCCAAAAATCCCCTACCCTCTGAAAGAGAATCTAGAGCATTAGAGAGATGGGGAAAAAGGTTTATACATCTGCTACTCTTTCTGCCAGGGCATTAAACTGTCAATTCCATATGATACAGTACCAAGAATTTTTGTTAGATCAGTTGAATAAGAAACTTTCTTCTCCTGAACCTTTAGACCGTAAATCCCTTCAGGATTTGGTACACAACTCACAACAGGTCAGTAATCACTTCTTAAAATGTGGCTATGATGCACTGGAGGCTTCATTTAGATCAGCTATGACTGGGGCAGTAATTACAGGCATGCCTGGCTGAAGGAGCAATCTTTGCCAGACCATGTCAAGGCTAAACTACTCGATGCTCCAATGGAAAAACAAAATTTATTTGGCTCCCCTGCACAGGAGATTCTAAAGAAGGTTGAAGAAAAAGCAAAATCTGTGCAAACAGTTAAAGATTTCCTGCAAGTTCAACCTCCGAGGTTCAGCAGAAACTGGCCTACAAAGAATTGGTCCTTTCCAGACACCTCCAGAGCACAGAGAGGCAGGAACAGGCGCCCTAGAGGCAGAGGTCAATCCAAGGGTTCCTACAGGGGCCGTCAGTGGCAGCCTGCCAACCAGAGGAGTAGTGCAACAGCTACAACTTCAACCACTACCACAGGACAGACCCAATGACTTGACTCTGATTCCGCCTACCAGGGATCAACTAGAAGCACCCTTGGGCGGAAAGCTGGCTTTATTCTCAAAAAACTGGCATTGCATTACAAAGGATACATGGACATTGCAAATAGACAAAGGATACAGGTTTCACTTCCACACTTTGCCCAAAAGAGGCGGAATGCCAAACCTTCCACCAAACCAGAAGGCAGAGGCTTTAAGACAAATCAGCAGTTTACTTCAGATGAAAGCTATAGAAAGGGTACCATCTACAGAACAAGGTCAAGGATTTTACTCCAGACTATTTCTTGTACCAAGAAAAGAAAACCAATGGAGGTCTATTCTCGACCTGTCCGCACTGAACACATATCTCATTGTGCCAAAATTCAAAATGCTGACCCTACAGCAACTTCTTCCCATGCTGGGCAAGGAGTCTTGGCTGGTGACTCTAGATCTCAAGGAGGCATACCTGCACGTCCCTATCCGACCAGATTGCAGAAGACACCTCAGATTTCTTGCAGGATCAGAGCATTATCAATTCTCAGCATTGCCCTTTGGCTTATCTACTGCGCCCAGAGTATTCACGAAATGCATGGCATCAGTAATTGCACATTGCAGACTTCAGAGAATTCAAATTTATCCATACCTGGACGACTGCATACTACAAGCGGACAACAAGAAAAAATTGTTAAAGGACTTGGCATATGCCATACACCTGTTACAGGCCTTGGGATACACAGTCAACATCCAAAAGTCAAGACTAGTACCATCCCAAAGGATAACTTTTTTGGGTGCAGATCTGGACACAATCACTCAGATGGCTTTTCTCACAGCAGAAAAACAAAAACAACTTCCAGATTACTTCATGACTCTGACAAGACAAACTCAGCTTACTGCAAGAAGAGTCCTGCAGGCCCTGGGTTACATGGCATCCTGTATAGTCTTGATTCCACATGCCAGACTACATATGAGGAAATTACAATGGTACCTAAGGAATGTATGGTCTCAACACAGTCACAGTCTAGAAACCATGATACCAATCATTCCATGCCTTCAAAAGGAATTCCTGTGGTGGTCTCTGGCCTGCCGGTCCAACAGAGGGTTGCCTTTCAACAAACCAAAAACAAGGTAGACCATCACCATGGACGCCTCAGACCGAGGATGGGGAGCACACATGGAGGACAAACGTATCCAAGGCCTATGGCCTCAAGGACAGCTAAGCATGCACATAAACAAAAAGGAAATGCTGGCAGTGAGGCATGCAATCAAGGCATTCAGTCCCTTCCTCCTGCAAGGACATCTGTTAATAAGGACAGACAACACCACGGTCATGTGGTACATAAACAAACAGGGAGGCACACATTCCTACCCTCTATGCCGGATGGCTATGGATCTGTGGGACCTATGCCTGAGTCTCAATATCCAGCTGCAAGCCAAATTCGTACCAGGAAAAGAGAATTCACTAGCAGACAGCTTAAGCAGGACTACCATGGATGCAAACGAATGGATGCTGCATCCAGACATCTTCAAGCTCATCACCAAGAAATGGGGAATGCCAGAGATAGATCTGTTCGCCTCCCCACTCAACCACCAACTGAAGAAATTCTGCTCAAGGACATACCACCCACAAGCCTGGAGGGTGGACTCTCTCTCTTTCAGCTGGAATGCCCTAACAGTATATGCCTTTCCACCTCTCCCATTGATGTACAAGGTTCTACTGAAGATCAGGGAGGAACAGCCAAAAGTGATACTAATAGCTCCGGATTGGCCAAGACAACACTGGTACCCACTATTGAGAAGCATGTCTCAGGAAAACTCATGGCCTCTTCCCCTATGGCCTCTTCTTCTAACGCAGAACAATTTCAAGACCCTGCATTCCAACTTGAAAACATTGCAGCTAACTGCCTGGAAAATTCCTTAAAACCCAACCAAACTGTTTTATCTCAGAGGGTGAAGGACATTATCCTGGAGGCTCGCTGACCTTCCACAAGAAAGGCATACTCAGCTAAATGGAAGAGATTTCTCATTTGGAGCACATCAAAGGGCACAGATGTCACAGTGGCAAATCTAGCACACATCCTCGAATACTTAGCAGAATTGCTCCACAATGGCCTGTCTTATTCTTCCATTAAGATTCATGCTTCAGCAATTTCAGCAGAATACAATATGGATCCACCTATCTTCTCACACCCTCTTCTCAGACAGTTTTTGAGAGGAATCAAAAATGTTAAACCTCCAAGAAGACCCCCCCTACCTGCATGGGATCTCAATTTTGTGCTGGAAAAATTGACATTACCTCCTTTTGAACCAGCAGCATCAGCAGACCTACAGTTTTTATCTTGGAAAACTGCATTCCTTCTGGCAATCACTTCAGCAAGAAGAGTATCTGAATTACAGGCATTAATGGCAGTGTAGCCTTTTCTTATTTTTCACAAGGATAGAGTGTCACTGAGAACCAATCCTACTTTCATGCCAAAGGGGTGGTATCCAGGGTATCCTTGAACCAAGCTATTCACTTGCCTACGTTCTTCCCTAACCCACAGAACAAAGTGGAAAAACTTTTACACACCTTGGATATACACAGACAACTACGCTACTATCTGGACAGAACTAAAACAAACAGAAAAACTGACCAACTTTTTGTAGCATATGCAACCGGGGTGCAAGGAAGAGCAATTTCCAAACAGACAATTTCAAAATGGATAGGAAATTGCATTCGCTTTTGCTACTCCTTTCATGGAAAGACAGCTCCTGAAAATATCAGGCCTCATTCCACAAGGGCCACAGCCACCACCACAGCTTTCCTCTGAGGGTAGCTACCAAGGACATTTTAGAAGCTGCTACTTGGAGCTCCGTGCATACATTTGCCAAGCATTACAATCTTTCTTTATACTCCAGATCCCGAGCAGGGTTTGCAACTGCAGTACTGCAGGGGATCTTAACTACACCATCCTTCTCTTAGTACCTCCTCCCCCAGATTGGCTATGGTATTCTACCCATATGTTATGACTGCAGATGCATCCTTGAAGGACATAGTACAGTTTTGTACCTACCATAAATGTAGATGTCCGATAGGTATGCATCTGCAGTCAGGATTACCCACCCTCCTTCCCCTCTGTGGTATTCCTAGGGTGCTTACCCCTCTTTCAGCTAGCTGGGGGAATCTATTATGGTGTATTTGTTTGTTTATATATGTATATAATTTGCTATTGTTTGGAACTTCTCAGCAATTATTCAAATTTAGCCTTCCTAGAGGGCACCTGGCATCTGGGGCAAGAAAAACTGAGGAAAATGGCGTCGGCTGATGCTTTTATACCCCAGAAGCTCTGACGTCGGGGAAAGTGCGACATCAGCCGAGGCCAGGGCCAGACCCAGACTTTGGAATCCGGCCGACCGAAGGGCTGCCTGAGGTAGGACAACCCATATGTTATGACTGCAGATGCATACCTATCGGACATCTACATTTATGGTAGGTACAAAACTGTACTTTTAATTGTTTTAATTCAAGGCACTGGTGTGTTTTATAAGGTTGGTTGGTTGCAAATTTAGCTATTCTGTAGTAGCAGGAGGCTAGTTTAGTTTTATATGTAATGTTGATATTTGTTAGAATAGAGGAAGCGTATTATAGAGAAGGAAGGAGATATGTTGCTGTTGACAGATCAATCAATGATTACCTTAAGACAGTGTTAGTCCTAAAGGGCAGCTAAGATTTTCGTTAGTTTTCTTGATGGAATGAAGTGTGGTGATAAATTTGACATTGTCACTTACAGTAAACTCTCAGTTAACTGGCACCCATGGTGACTGGTAGATGTCGAATAACTGTAGATGTTCATCGTGTTACACTGCTGCAGTCATTACACTTGGGTTATCCTGCCGTCAGGCGGTCCTTCAGTCGGCCAGAATTCCAAAGTCTTGGTCCGGCGTCGGTTGCTGTCGCTTCTTTCCTGACGTCAGTGTGCCAGGGGTATGTAAGATGCAGCCGACGCCATTTTCTTCAGTCTTTCTTGCCACGCGGTGCCCAAAGCAAAAGCAGTTTGCAAGTGCCGGTCGGCCGACTCCTGAGATTTTCATTCCGAATCCAAAACCGAAGTATTCTATAAAGCTAAGTACCCCGTTGGGGAAACTTTTTCTTGCCTCAGACCGATGTCAGTAAACGTTAATACTTGTATTTCTTGTGGGAAGCAAATACCTCATAAGGATTTCCATTCTTATTGTATCCCATGCCTAGGCCCAGACCACGACGTCACAGGTTGTCGGTTTTGTGCTAGGTTTAACAAGCGCACTATTAAACATCGATTTGATTTTGCCCGACATTATTTTGGCAGAAAATTCAATTACACCATCCGTCGGAACAGCCGACGACCGGGATACACAAAAAGCACAAAGACAAGGACAGGCATCCAAGGCCCAAAACTGACAACGAAGCCTGTTCTAGGCCAGTTGCCGGTTCTCTGGTTTTCAGCGAGGCACCTTCGCAGCCCTTAATGACCGCTTCTTTGGAACCACAGGCCGCCTCCGAATCCCACGTGGAGATGGCTGGGCCTTCGGATACACCAGATTTAGGGCCTACCGAGACTACCCCTTCAGAGGGATCCAGAGCAGCTGAACAACCCTCAGCTTCAGAGGGTGTTTTCAGACCTACTCAGCTAACCATTAAATCTTCTGCTAAGTCTAAAACCCCTTTAAAAACAAAGAAACAAGTTCAACATTCACCAGGACAGGCCTCCATGCCTAAGAAACAGATGCTCAAAATGGCCGAGGACTTAATTACTCTGATCAGGGGGTCCCACCCTCCTCCTGATAAAAGGCCTAGACAGGATGCAGGCTATGACTCATCCGACCAGGTGTCTATCTCTTCAGACTCATCCTCAGACCAGGGATACTCTTTACCCCCTTATGAGGATTCTGATGCTGAGGAATCAATGCCTTCAGCCTCTCCACCAGAGGACTACTCCTTTGGGGAACCACGAGGGAGCATTTCCATTGGGAAGGCCAGGATTACTCAGAATCCAAGAAAAGGCTCAGAGATTTTCTTTTATTACCTCAACACAGACCCCTTGCTATTCCGCCAGTGTTAGATATTGTGGATGATGTGTATTCTGAATCCAGTTTAAATTCTGATTCTTTACCTCCTGCTCCAGTTAAGCCAGACAGATACTACAGAGTCCACGACTCTCATCTCACAAATTTCTTTATAAAAGCCCTGTTGCTGACCCTGAAACTATTTTCCAGGGTCCCAAAGGGTTAAAGGCCTCTACAGCAAAAAAATCCAGTTCCTTCTGACAGAGATTCCAGAGCATTAGACAGATGGGGGGAGGAAAGTATATACATCTGCAACTTTAGCAATAAGGGCCTTAAATTGCCAGTTTCAAATGCTAAAATATCAGCAATATTTTATGTCTCAGTTGAAACAAAAAATGCTTCCAAATTCAGATCTTTCTGACTATAAGGAAATGCAGGATTTATTGCATGCAGCTGAACAAGTGGGTAAACATACTTTGCAATGTGGTTTTGATTCATTAGAGGCCTCCTGTAGAGCAGCAGTTACAGGGTCTGTCATTCGAAGATATGCTTGGTTAAAAGACCAGACTTTACCAGATCATGTTAAAGCAAAATTATTGGATGCACCTTTGCAGCAGGATGATGTTCTTCATCTCACATTGCTGCAGTCCTTACACTTGGGTAGTCCGCTGTCCTCGGTCGGCCCGAATATCAAAGTATTAGGCTGACGTCGGTCAAGGCGCATAAGACTGACATCAGGACGTCAGGGTACATATGCGCATGACCGACGTCATATCCTCAGTCTTTTTTGCCGCATGGTCCGATGCAGAAGCAGCGTTGCAAGTGCCGTTCGTTCTGAAATTTTCATTGAGTTTCAGACCGAGTCAAAGTTGGCTAAGTACCCGTTGGGAATATTTTAGTTTTTCTTACCTCAGTGGTTTCACGGCTGTCAGAAAAAGTGAATAACTGTATCTCTTGTGGGCAACAAATACGCATAGAGATTATCATACTTTGTGTATTCCTTGTTTGGGGCCTGAGCACGACGTTGTTGGGTGTCGCTTTGTGCTAGGTTCAATAAGCGCACTATTGCGAAGGTTAGATTGTGCCAGGTTGGTCTTTGGGAAGCGGTGCAATTATAACATGCCGTCGGATGCTCCGACGCCGCTTCTCAAGAAGCGCAAAGACAAGGCAGCTAAGCCCAGGCAAGAAGAGTCGTCCGTGCGGACGCCGGTTCTTTAGAGGCAAGTGGAACGTGGTTCTGCGGAGGCTTCTCTGGAGGCCCAGGGGGAGACCTTGTTATTGCAGGATGTGGCCTCTCAGGAGGCAGGTCAGGCTGAAGGGGCTTCTCAGGTTACTGTACTCCCCTCCTTCCTAGGGTGGTTAGGCCCTCTCCTTCTGTTTCTAAGGCTTCTCCCAGAGGCAGGCCAGGTTTAGCTTCTGTTGGTGTCACTCCTAGTTCTTCAGGATCTGTGCCCAAGAAGCACATGCTTAAAATGGCAGAAGATTTAATTACTTTGATTAGAGGTTCTTTGCCCCCCCCCAGATAAGAGGCCTAGGGTGGAACCAGAGTTGGGGAGTTTTGAGCAGGCTTCAGATGTTTCAGAGTCTTGCTGAAGACTTGCAGGAGTATGATCCTTATTCTGATTCTGATGCAGATGATTCCACTCCTTCTGCTTCTCCTCCAGAGGATTTTTCTTTTTCAGAAACTCTTCACTCCATGAGGGAGCATTTTAAGTGGGAAGGTCAGGACTTCTCTGATTCCAGGAAAAGGCTTAGGGAATGTTTGCTTTTACCCCAGCATAGGCCTTTGGCTATACCTCCTGTTCTGGATGTTGTGGAAGATGTGTTTGCGGAGGCTTCACTTAATCCTGATTCTTTGCCTCCTGCTCCTGTTAAACCGGATAGGTATTATAGGGTGCCTGAGGCTCATAAATATCTTTATAAGAGTCCTAGGGCGGACCCAGAAACTGTTAGTCAGGGACCTAAGGGTGTCAAGGCCTCTGTTGTAAAAATCGGTTCCTCCAGATAAAGAGGCCAGAGCTTTGGATAGATGGGGAAAGAAAGTCTATACTTCTTCCACCTTAGCTATGAGGGCTTTGAATTGCCAGTTTCACATGTTAAAATATCAAAACTATCTTCTTTCTCAACTGAAGTCTAAGGTAGATGCTCTGGCGGAAGGCATTGAGTGTAAGGAATTACAAGATTTGGTACATGTCTCTGAACAGGTGGGTAAGCATTCTTTACAATGTGGTTTTGATGCTATACAAGCCTCGTCTAGGGTGGCTGCCACTGGGTCAGTGCTTCGCAGGCACGCCTGGCTGAGGGATCAGAATTTATCTGAACATGTTAAGACAAGGATTTTGGATGCTCCTTCACAGTCTGATGTGTTGTTTGGTTCTCCTGTGGAGTCAGTCTTGAAGAAAATGGAAGACAAGGCTAAGTCTATGCAGACTGTTAAAGATTTTTTTGCAAGTCCAGCCTCCGAAGTTTAGTAGGAATTGGCCTGCTAAGGGGTGGACGTACCCTTCTTATGATTCTCAGTCTAGGGGTAGATCTAGACGTGGGAGGGGCAGAGCTCAGAGCTCCTTCAGATCTAGAACAGGGAGTTCTCCTGCACAATCTTCAGGTGAGGGCAGGGGCCAGTCCTTTCGTAAACAGGCCCAATGACCTACCTTTTCAGCTGCCAGATCCTTCTTGCCTGGCAGCACTTTTGGGAGGAAGGTTGGCACTCTTCAGGGAAAATTGGAGTTTGATTACCCAAGACAAATGGGTATTGGATATCATACACCAAGGTTACAGGTTTTATTTCCATACCTTGCCTCCTTTCAAAGGCATGCCGGACGTTCCTCCTCAGCAAAGAATAGAGGCTCACAAACAAATTTCTCTGCTGCTCCAAATAGGGGCCATACAACCGGTCCCTCTGCCAGAAGTGGGCCTAGGATTTTATTCTCGCCTGTTCCTAGTACCAAAGAAGGGGAACACGTGGAGACCAATTTTGGATTTATCTATCCTCAACACTTATCTGGACATTCCCAAGTTCAAAATGTTGACATTACAACAGCTTTTACCTCTGCTGGGCAAAGATCACTGGATGGTGACTCTGGATCTCAAGGAGGCTTACCTTCATGTTCCTATCAGGCTAAGTTGCAGGAAGTATCTACGTTTTCGGGCTGGGACTTCGCATTATCAGTTCTCTGCATTGCCCTTTGGCTTATCTACTGCGCCCAGAGTGTTCACGAAGGTTCTGGCTCCAGTGATAGCTTTCTTCAGGCTAAGAGGAATACAGATCTATCCTTATTTGGGCGATTGCCTGATTCTGGCTCAAGGAAAGGACGAACTTCTTCATCATTTACACTATGTGATAGCAGTGCTAAGATGCCTGGGGTATTCTGTGAACGAAATAAAGTCCAGTCTAGTACCCTCTTAGGACATGTGCTTTCTGGGTGTGAGACTGAATACAGCATCCCAGATGGCCTTTTTGACCCCGGACAAACAAAAGAATCTTTCTCTTTACTTCCATCAATTGTCTCATCAGTCCAGGCTGACTGCAAGGACAGTCCTTCAAGCCTTGGGGTTCATGGCATCTTGTATTCTGGTGCTTCCCAATGCCAAACTGCATATGAGGAAGCTACAATGGTATCTCAAAATGTATGGACACAGCACTGCCAAGATATGGACACTGTCATTCAGATAATACCTTGCATTCAAAAGGAATTTTTGTGGTGGGCTCTGGAATGTCACCTAAACAAGGGACTCTCTGTGACCCGCCAGAGGCGAGTCAGATTCTAACGACAGATGCCTCAGACACAGCTTGGGGAGCTCATCTAAATGGAAAGTGGATACAAGACATGACCTGCCAGACTTCTACATCTACATATCAACTTGAAGGAGATGTTAGCAGTCCAATTTGCATTAATAGCTTTCAAGGATTTACTTCTTCCAGGGCAGGTGTTGATTCTAACAGACAACACAACTGTCATGTGGTACATCAACAAGCAAGGGGAACACATTCTTATCCTCTGTGCAGACAAGCAATGATTTTGTGGGAGACTGCTCTCAGTTTACAGCTAAATCTTCAGGCAAGGTTTCTGCCGGGAGCACAGAACTCCTTAGCAGATGTGTTGAGCAGACAAATTATGGATCCCCACGAGTGGAAATTGGATCCTCATGTATTTCAGAAATTGACAGTGTCATGGGGAACTCCAGACATAGATCTGTTCGCTTCTCCACTAAACTACCAGCTGCCAAAGTTTTGCACAAAAGTTTTCATCCCACAGCTTGGAAAGTGGATGCTCTTTCATTCAATTGGAGCAATCTTCATGTGTATGCCTTTCCACCTCTGCCTCTCCTCCCAAAGGTACTTCTGAAGGTCAGACAGGACAAGCCAAAGATGATTTTAATAGCTCCAGATTGGCCTCGACAGCACTGGTACCCACTACTGAGAAGTCTGGTGCGGAGCCTCCATGGCCTTTACCTTGATTCCACACCTGCTGTCTCAGGAGAACAGTCATTTACTCAATGTCAAACTTCACTCTCTTCACCTGACAGCCTGGCATATTCTGTTTTAAACACTGAGGGTCTCAGCTTCCACAGCAAGTTTTGAATGTTATTTTGGAGGCCAGAAGGCCTAGTACAAGGAAAGTGTCGCAGATAAATGGAAGAGATTTTTATTTTGGAGTGCAGCAAAAGCATTTGATGTTTCTAAGCCTAATTTAAGTGTGGCTCTTCAATATCTTACTGAGTTACTGGACAAAGGTTTGTCCTTCTCTTCTATTAAGATTCATGCTGCAGCAATTTCTGCTCACTATGACTGTGACCCACCATTGTTTTCTCATCCTTTGTTTAAGCAATTCCTTAGAGGGGCAAAGAATATAAGACCCCACGGAGAGCTCCTACTCCTGCTTGGGATCTCAATTTTGTGTTGGAGAAACTCACTCTACAACCTTTTGAGCCTGCAGCTACTGCTGAGTTGAAATATTTATCATGGAAGACTGCTTTTTTGTTAGCCATTACCTCTGCGAGAAGGGTTTCTGAATTACAGGCCCTTATGGCAGTTGAGCCTTTCTTAATTTTCCATAAGGATAGGGTATCTTTGCGTACTAATCCTTCCTTTATGCCTAAAGTGGTTTCTAGTGTGGCTTTAAACCAAACTATTCATTTGCCTACTTTTTATGCAAACCCCCAAAATAAAGGGGAAAAGATTTTGCACACTTTGGATATACACAGGCAGTTGCGATATTATTTGACAAGAACTAAAGGGTTCAGGCAGTCTCAGCAGTTATTTGTTTCTTTTGCTTTGAGTTCTCAGGGCAAGCCTGTGTCAAAACAAACTATTTCTAAGTGGATTGGGTTGTGTATTGCTTTCTGTTATTCCCATCATGGTAAGGAGATTCCAGCTGGGATTAGGCCTCATTCCACTAGGGCTACTGCCACTTCTACAGCTTTTCTAAGGGGGGTAGCAACTAAAGATATTTTGGAGGCTGCTACTTGGAGTTCAGTGCATACTTTCTCTAAGCATTATCACCTTTCACTTTACTCTAAATCGAGGGCTGGTTTTGCCACTGCAATTTTACAGGGCATTTTGGCAGCTCCTACTGCTTTATAGTTTTGCCATCCTCCCTTTTCTCGGCTTTGGGATTCTACCCAAGTGTAAGGACTGCAGCAATGTGAGATGAAGAACATAGTACAGTTTTGTACCTACCATAAATGTAGATGTTCAAGATCCACATTGCTGCAGTCCAATTACTCCCTCCTTCCCCTCTGTAGTTAGAGGCGGTTGTGTGGTGTGGGTTGTACATATTGTAAATATTGTATATATTGTACATATGGTTAGTACACGGGTGGTTGGTTGTTTTTTGTTGTCTTTTGGTTTTGACCTTTCTGTTTAGGGTCTTCTGACATCTGGGGCAAGAAAAGACTGAGGATATGACGTCGGTCATGCGCATATGTACCCTGACGTCCTGATGTCAGTCTTATGCGCCTTGACCGACGTCAGCCTAATACTTTGATATTCGGGCCGACCGAGGACAGCGGACTACCCAAGTGTAAGGACTGCAGCAATGTGGATCTTCGAACATCTACATTTATGGTAGGTACAAAACTGTACTTTTTATTTGGAGTTAAGGCAGAAGAGGTATTAAAGAAAATGGAGGATAAGGCAAAATCTATGCAAACGGTGAAGGATTTCTTACAGGTTCAGCCTCCTCAATTTAGCAGAAATTGGCCAACAAAAAATTGGTCCTTTCCAGTTACAGACAGACCTCAAAGGGGCAGATACACACGTCCAAGAGGTAGAGTTCAGCCACAAGGTTCTTACAGGCCTCGACAATGGGGTGCTTCAACCCAGAAAGGAGGGGAAGACAGGCCTCAACCTTATAGAAAATAGCCCCAATGACTTCCCACTACAGCTGCCAAGCACTTCTCTCTTAGCAGCCCCCTTGGGGGGAAAACTAGCACTTTTCTTTCACAGTTGGCATATGATCACCAAAGACAAATGGGTTCTCAATATTGTATCTCAAGGTTACAGGTTCCACTTTCACACTCTGCCAAGGTTAAAGGAATGCCAAACCTGCTACCAAATCAATGGGCAGAGGCTCAAAGACAAATTACAGCACTCATGGACATGAGAGCTATTCAAAAGGTACCAACACAGGAGCAAGGACAAGGATTTTACTCAAGACTCTTTCTGGTTCCCAGAAAGGACAAAGCCTGGAGGCCCATTCTGGATCTTTCTTCTCTAAATACTTACCTGGATGTTCCAAAATTCAAAATGTTGACACTACAGCAGCTTCTTCCCATGCTGGGCAAAAAAGCTTGGCTCGTTACTTTGGACCTCAAGGAGGCATACCTGCATGTCCCTATCAGACAATATTGCAGAAGATACCTCAGATTCTTAGCTGGTTCAATGCATTACCAATTCTCTGCACTGCCCTTTGGCTTATCTACTGTGCCCAGGGTCTTTACAAAATGCCTGGCACCAATAATTGCATTTTGCAGACAAAAAGGAATTCAAATTTACCCATACCTGGACGACTGCCTTATTCAAGCAGAGAGCAAAGATATTCTTCTAAAGCATCTGGCGTTTGTAAAAAGATTGCTAATTTGCCTAGGGTACACAGTAAATGAAAAGAAGTTTAAACTAGTGCCCTTACAAGAGATAATATTCCTGCGTGCCAGCTTAAATACAACGGCCTAGATGGCTTATCTCACGCCAGACAAGCAAGGACAACTGACTCAATGTTTCCAGTTGATGGCAACAAAAACCCAACTCCCTGCAAGAAAAATTCTGCAGGCCTTGGGGTACATGACATTTTGCATACTACTAATTCCATATGCCAGACTGCATATGAGGAAACTACAATGGTACCTAAAGAGTGTCTGGTCTCAACACTGTCACAGTTTGGAAACAGTAATACCACTTATTCCTCGTCTTCAACAGGAGTTTCGATGGTGGGCTTAAGCCTGTCACCTCAACAAGGGACAGCCTTTCACTCAACCCACAGCCAGGCAAACACTGACAACAGATGCTTCAGATTACGCCTGGGGAGCACACATGGCAGGAAAATGTATTCAGGGCAAGTGGCCCGCAGAACAAAGGCATCTTCACATCAATCGAAAAGAGATGCTAGCTGTACAAAATGCCCTTATAGCTTTCAAGGACCTTCTGCATCCAGGACAACTACTACTAAAGACAGACAACACCACAGTTATGTGGTACATAAACAAGCAAGGGGGCACTCATTCATATCCCCTCTGCAGACAAGCCAAGACCTTGTGGAACACAGCCCTAATCTATCAAGTTCATCTGCAAGCACAATTCCTGCTAGGAGAGAAAAACCCTCTGGCAGACGACTTAAGCAGAAACATCATGGATCTGCACGAGTGGAAATTACATCCACAAATATTCAGCATGATAACACAAAAATGGTGGAGCCTGGACATAGATCTGTTTGCCTCCCCAATGAATTGCCAGCTACAGAAATTCTGCACAAGGACTTACCACACACAAGCATGGAAAGTGGATGCCCTCTCATTCAGCTGGCAAAACCTACAAGTATATGCCTTCCCACCACTGCCTCTCCTTTCAAAGGTACTCCTAAAAGCCAGACAAGAAAAGCCAAAGATGATCCTGATTGCCCCAGACTGGCCACGCCAGCACTGGTACCCAATCTTAAAGAACTTAGCACAAGGTCCACCATGGATTTTGCCTCAAATCCCACATCTTCTGACTCAGCAAAACAATCAGATACTTCACAGCCAGCTCAAGACTTTAAACCTGGCTGCATGGCAGATTCCTTAGTCAAGCAAACAATGCCTCTCTCTAAAGTTGTTATGGATGTCATTCTGGAGGCCAGAAGGCCTAGCACCAGAAAAGCCTATTCGGATAAATGGAAGAGATTCTGTGCCTGGAACCAGGCTCACAGCCTTGACCCTCTTGTCCCAAATATTCCTCAGATACTACAATATTTAACTGAGATGCTGGACAAAGGCCAATCCTTTTCATCCATTAAGATCCACGCCTCTGCCATCTCTGCTCATTACAACACAGACCCACCAATTTTCTCTCATCCTTTGCTAAAACAATACCTCAGAGGGGCTAAAAACATAAGACCGCCCCGTAGAGCACCAACTCCAACTTGGGACCTCAACTTCGTCTTGGAAAAATTAACTTTACCTCCTTTTGAGCCAGCTAACTCAGCAGACTTAAAATATGTCTCATGGAAAATTGCTCTGCTCCTGGCAATAACCTCAGCACGAAGAGTTTCAGAATTACAGGCACTATTGGCAGTGGAACCTTTTCATCATTTTCCACCAAGACAGGGTGTCTTTAAGAACAAACCCTACTTTTATGCCAAAGGTGGTATCAAGTGTGGCTCTAAACCAAACTGTTCACTTGCCAACATTTTATCCAAATCCACAGAATAAAGGGGAGAGACTTCTGCATTCCTTGGACATACACAGGCAGTTACACTTCTACTTGGACAAAACGAAAGCTTTCAGGAAAACTGAGCAATTGTTTGTAGCATATGCAGCAGGAGCACAGGGAAAAGCTATTTCAAAACAGACCATTTCAAAATGGATAGGGCACTGTATACGTTTCTGCTATACACAACATGGGAAAGCTGTACCTAACAGCATTAGGTCTCATTCCACCAGGGTTACAGCCACTTCTACTGCCTACCTCAGAGGAGTACCTACCAAGGACATTTTGGAAGCAGCAACTTGGAGTTCTGTGCATACCTTTACCAAGCATTACCACCTGCCTCTTTACTCTAAATCCAGAGCTGGCTTTGCCACTGCAGTGCTGCAGGGCCTTATAGCCACCCCTAGTGTCTTATAGAACCAGCCACCCAACCTCAGCTTTGGGATTCTACCCAGGTGTAATGACTGCAGCAGTGTAACACGATGAACATAGTACAGTTTTGTACCTACCATAAATGTAGATGTTCGAGTGTGCACACTGCTGCAGTCTAGGTTACCCTCCCTCCTTCTCCTCTTCCTTGCTGGTACTTACCTAGGCCTTCTACCCTTTGCTACCTATGGGGAGTATTTGCTGGTAACTGAAAGTTTTTGATTGCATTTCTTATGTATGTTTTATTAGCAATTTACATTGCCTACCTTTTTGGGGGCACCTGACATCTGGGGCAAGAAAAACTGAAGAAAATGGCGTCGGCTGCATCTTATATACCCCTGGCGCACTGACATCAGGGAAGAAGTGACAGCAACTGACGCCGGACCAAGACTTTGGAACTCTGGCCGACTGAGGGACTGCCTGACGGCAGGATAACCTAAGTGTAATGACTGCAGCAGTGTATACACTCGAACATCTACATTTATGGTAGGTACAAAACTGTACTTTTCTGGTTGCTTGAGAGTTACTATTAAAAATAGGCCTGACTAATACTGTACCCTGTACCATTTGTTTGGTTTGACTTGTTCTCAGAGGGAATTTATTTCTATCTTCTGTTTTAAAACTCGAAATGTTTCTGCAGGGGGGGACAGAAAGTGCAACACATGAAAATTGTACTGTATTTCTTCAAATTTTTTTTTTTTTTTTTTTTAATTTATTTTTTGCTGGTTACTTGAGAGTTTACTGTATTATGTTTCCAGGTAGTTTAGTTTGGCTAATGGTTTCTATTTTTGTGGAATATGAGGTAATATGAAATGTGTGTTTCTGGTTAAAGTGTTTTGGAGCAAATAGCATAAGTTTGTTTTTTGTTTGGCACTGAGCAGTGAGTTAGAATTTTTTAGCCATAGTTCAGTGTCAGTGAATGTTTGAGTGGATTTCCTGTGTGATTTTGTTATGGATGGGCAGAGCAGATAAGGGTTGAATTGTCTGCATATTGTATGAGAGTGACAGGTATGATGTTTATGAAAATATTAAATAGAAGAAGGCTGAGTATTGACCCTTGGGGAGCACCAACAGAGATTGGTTGAAATGCCGAAAGATTTTGTTTCCATTTATTTGCCTGCTGACGATTGCATAATTAACTGTGGAACCAGGAGAGGGAGGGGTAAGTGAGACATAGTGTTGCAAGTTGAGAGGAGCTTTTGGTGGGACACTCCGTCTGATGCTTTGGAAAGGTCAAGGAAGAGTGAAGAAACAAGGTTGCCCTCATTTCTGTATTAGTTTCCTTGTTGGTAAGGTTGAGGGCAGTAGTGGTACTGTAGTTAGGCCTGAAACTGTGCTGGTTGTCGGAAAGGAGGTTGTGTTATGTTTCATAATCTGAGAGTGAATACATTTTTTAAGGATTTTAGAGAGGCGTGATAGGATAGCAACAGGTCTATAGTTTAACTCTATATAAGCACCTCTTTTGTGAAGAGTTACAATAATGGATTTTTCAAGATGTATGGGACAGTTTTCAGTTATTGACTGGTTGATTAGAATGGAGACAGGAAAGGGTGCTTCTGCAGCCATTTTGAGGAATTCAGTTGGAAGATTATCAGCAGCTGAGGTTGTAACTTTTAACTTGGCTAGCAATTTTTATGGTTCATATTAGGACGGGCTGAAAACTAAAAGATAGTGTGTTGCTTTTGAGAACAGATGGAAGCTGGAGGGGTGAAGTATGAGGTGGTCATGGATTAGTAATAGATCTGACTGGATAAAGTGAGCATTGAACTGAGTAGCAATGGACTTTGTTTGAAGTTAGGACAGGATATATCAGTTTGGCCAGGATGCAATAGCTTATTTAGAGAGGACCAAAATAGTTTGGTGTTTTGGTAAATTTTTGTTGATGTCCTTCATGGATGCATCTGCAGTCATAACAACTGGGTTGTCCTGTCGTCAGGCAGCCCTTCAGTCGGCCGGATTCCAAAGTCCGGGTCCGGCTTCGGCTGATGTCGCACTTCACCCGACGTCATCTCTGCTGGTCTCCGGGTATAAAGGCATCAGCCGACGCCATTTTCTCCAGTCTTTCTTGCCGCGTGGCGCCCGAAGCAGAAGCTGTTCGCAAGTGCCGGTCGGTCGGATCCAGAGATTACTACTACCGAATACTACTTCGAAGACTTCTAAAAGCTAAGTACCCCGTTGGGGACTCTCTCTTGCCTCAGCCGATGTCAGAAAAAGTCAATAACTGTTTAACTTGTGGGAAACAAATACCTCATAAAGATTTCCACTCTTACGGTTTGCCTTGTTTAGGCCCAGACCACGACGTAGCAGCCTGTTCGGCCTGTGCTTCCTTCAACCGACGAAAGCTTAGGCGTCGGTCGGAGTTTGCTGAACAGTTTTTCGGTTCAGATTTTGCGTACATTATGCCGTCGGATCCTCCGACTACCCAAATAGTTAGAAACGCAAAGAAAAAGACCGACACTCGCGGTCCACGGTTTCGGCCGAAACCATGGTTAAGCAAACCGCGAGTGTCTCGGTTTCGGCCGAAACGAGAAAACTGATCAAAGCACAGCTGAATCTTTGACTACTTCTGTGGTTCCTGCTACCTTACTTGAATCGGCCTCTGAAATTTTACCTTCTACAGTGGTTTCTAGTGAATTATCAGACACCATCCCTTTGGATGTCTCTACCCCAGCACGTGGTGCTGCTAGGCCTCCTGCAGCCATGTCCATTAAGGCCTTTGCCAGGGCTAAAGCAGCCAAGTCTACTAAATCAGTGCCTGTTAAACCCCTTCAACCAGGCCTTCTTCTAGTTCACAAATGCTTACTCTGGCAGAAGATTTAATATCCTTAATTAGGGATCTCAATCTCACCCAGACAGGGCCTCTCAGCCCCAGAGAAGAGACCTAGGGCAGAGCCCCGAGCCTGTGTCCTCTGATGATTCTCACGGATGACTCAGATATTACAGACCAGCCAGAGGCTCCTTTCTCCAATTATGAAGACTCAGATGCTGAAGAATCCATTCCAGCTGCTTCTCCACCAGAAGAATTCTCCTTTGGAAACCTTACATGCCATGCGAGAACAATTCCAATGGCAGCAACAGGATTTCTCAGATTCCAGAAAAAGACTTAGGACTTTTTTGCACCTTCCACAACACAGGCCCTTAGCTATACCTCCTGTCCTCTCTGTTGTGGACGATGCCTTTAATGATGTCTGCTCTGCACTAGATTCCTTACCTCCAGCCCCTGCAAAACCAGACAGATTTTACAGGGTTCCAGACACTCATCATCACCTATACAAGGCCCCACTTGCAGACCCCGAAATTATATCCCAGGGGCCTAAGGCAGTAGCCTCGACCACAGCAAAAAACCCTATTCCTTCTGAAAGGGAAGCCAGGTCTTTAGACAGATGGGGCAAAAAAGTTTATACCTCAGCTACTCTCTCAGCTAGAGCTTTAAACTGTCAGTTTCACATGATACAATACCAAGAGTTTATGCTTGATCAGTTAACTAAAAAACTATCCTCTGATGACTCTATAGATAAGAAATATGTATTAGAAATGGTAAATAACATACAACAGGTTAGTAACCATTCCTTAAAATGTGGCTATGATGCACTGGAGGCTTCATTTAGATCAGCCATGACTGGCACAGTGATAAGAAGACATGCATGGCTGAAGGAGCAAGTCTTACGGATCATGTTAAAGCTAAGTTATTAGATGCTCCTATGGATAAGACCAGTTTGTTTGGTACACCTGCCCAGCAGGTAATGAAGAAAATGGAAGAAAAGGCAAAATCTGTTCAAACGTTTAAAGATTTCTTGCAGGTTCAGCCCCCAAGGTTTAGCAGGAACTGGCCTGCCAAAAATTGGTCCTTTCCTGACTCCACAAGATCCCAAAGGGGCAGGAATAGACGTTCCAGAGGCAGAAACCAATCCAGAGGAGGTGCCTACAGAGGACGACAGTGGCAAGGTAATAACAGAGGCACAGACACAGCCACTACCACTACAACAGCACAATCACAGTGACTTAACCCTACATCCGCCTACCAGGGAACAAATAGCAGCTCCGTTAGGTGGAAAATTAACCTTATTTTTGAAAAACTGGCACTACATCACAAAAGACAAGTGGATTTTGCAAACCATAGACCAAGGTTACTGGTTCCACTTTCACACTTTACCAGTCAAAAGAGGAATGCCAAACCTGCCTCCAAATCAAAAAACAGAAGCTCTACAGCAGATAATGCAATTAACAAAAATGAGAGCTGTGGAAAGAGTGCCAAAAACAGAACAAGGCAAAGGATTTTACTCCAGACTATTCCTAGTTCCAAGAAAGGAAAAAAGTTGGAGACCTATTCTCGACCTGTCCACCTTAAATACCTACATCATTGTCCCAAAATTCAAAATGCTGACCCTACAGCAACTTCTTCCCATGCTGGGCAAGGAGTGTTGGCTGGTAACTCTAGATCTCAAGGAGGCATACCTGCACGTCCCCATTCGACCAATTTGCAGAAGATACCTCAGATTTCTTGCAGGATCAGAGCATTATCAATTTTCAGCATTGCCCTTTGGCTTATCTACTGCCCAGAGTATTCACAAAATGCCTGGCATCAGTAATACTGCAGACTACAGGAATCCAAATTTACCCATACTTGGACGACTGCCTACTACAAGGGGACAACAAAAGCAAGCTGACAACAGATTTACAAAGGGTCATTCACTTGCTACAAGCACTGGGATACACAGTCAATTTACAAAGTCAAGGCTGATACCATCCCAAACAAGGACATTCCTGGGAATTAGACACTGTAAAACAAATGGCATTCCTAACCGCAGAAAAACAAAAAGAACTCCCTCTTTATTTCTTGGCTCTAACAAGACAGAACAAGTTAACAGCAAGAAAAGTCCTGCAGGCCTTGGGCTACATGGCATCATGCATAATCTTGGTTCCACATGCCAGACTACATATGAGAAAACTACAGTGGTAACTAAGGAATTTATGGTCCCAACACAGGCACAGCCTAGAAGCAGAAATTCCACTAATCCCATGCCTAAAACAGGAGTTCCGATGGTGGGCACAAGCATGCCAGTCAAACCCAGGCCTACCCTTTCACAGCTATCAAGCAAGCCAGACCATCACAACAGACCTCAGACCTAGGATGGGGGCTCACATGCTGGACAAATGCATTGTGGACGCAGGATCAACTCCACCTGCACATCAACCTAAAAGAAATGCTGGCAGTAAAACTGGCAATCCAAAATTTCAGACCATTTCTCAAAGAGGGCCATTTGATGATAAGGACAGACAACACCACAGTCATGTGGTACATCAACAAGCAGGGAGGCACTCATTCATACCCCTATGCAGAATGACTTTGGAGCTTTGGAACCTGGCACTCAGCTACAACATCCAGTTACAGGCAATATTTGTACCGGAAAGGACAATACTCTAGCAGACATATTGAGCAGAACCACATCGGATGCCCACGAATGGATGCTACACCGGACATCTTCAAGACCATCTCAAAGAAATGGGGAAAACCACAGATAGATCTATTCGCTTCCCTCTCAATCACCAGCTCAAAAATTCTGCACGAGGACATTCCACCCACTTGCATGGAAAGTGGATTCGCTCTCCTTCAGCTGGAAAGGTCTAACAGCATATGCATTTCCACCTCTTCCTTGATACACAAGGTATTACTAAAAATCAAGGAGGAACGTCCAAGGATAACCCTGATAGCTCCAAACTGGCCAAGACAACACTGGTACCCATTGCTGAGGAGCATGTCTCGACAACATGTGGCCAATACCCTGATGCCTTTGATGTTAACTCAGAACAACTACAGCATCATGCATCCAAGCCTAAAACGTTGCAACTGACTGCATGGAACATCACATAGCAACAACTAACCCAGAACTTTCCCAAAGGGTTAAAGACATTATCCTTGAAGCCCGCAGACCTTCAACAAGAAGGAACTATGCAGGAAAATGGAAAAGGTTTGTCATTTGGAGCACTGAAAGAGGAAAAGATGTGTCAATTATAGATATGGCTAACATCCTGGAGTATCTGGCAGAGCTTCTACATACAGGCCTCTCCTACTCCTCCATCAAGATACATGCATCAGCTATTTCAGCAGAATACAGCTTTGATCCACCTGTCTTTTCACATCCTTTACTCAGGCAGTTCCTCAGAGGAATCAAGAATGTAAAACCTCCAAGGAAACCACCATTGCCAGCTTGGGATTTGAACTTTGTGCTAGAAAAATTGACACTCACCCTTTGAACCAGCTGCTACAGCGGACCTACAGCATCTATCGTGGAAAACTGCTTTCCTACTGGCAATAACCTCAGCAAGGAGGGTCTCTGAACTTCAGGCCCTAATGGCAGTACAGCCCTTACTAATCTTCCACCAAGATAGAGTGTCCATGAGGACTAATCCTACCTTTATGCCTAAGGTGATATCCAGAGTGTCTTTAAACCAGGCAATCCACCTACCTACCTTCTTTCCCAACCCACAAAACAGAGGGGAAAGAATGCTGCATTCCTTGGATGTACATAGACAGTTACGCTACTACCTGGACAGAACAAAAAGTAGCAGAAAAACTGACCAGCTTTTCGTAGCCTATGCAACAGGAAGGAAGGAAAAGCTATTTCCAAACAGACAATCTCCAAATGGATAGGAAATTGCATACGATTCTGTTACTCCTTCCATGGAAAACCAATTCCACAGAACATAAGGCCTCATTCTACAAGGGCAACAGCCACTACCACAGCCTTCTTACGAGGAGTGGCAACCAAGGATATTATTGAGGCGGCTACTTGGACCTCCGTGCATACATTTGCCAAGCATTATAACTTACCTTTGTATTCCAGATCCCGAGCAGGGTTTGCCACTGCTGTGCTGCAAGGGATCCTAACCACACCATAATCTAATTTTTCCTCCTCCCTTAGTTGGCTATGGTATTCTACCCAGTTGTTATGACTGCAGATGCATCCATGAAGGACATAGTACAGTTTTGTACCTACCATAAATGTAGATGTCCGAACTGGATAGCATCTGCAGTCACCTCCTTCCCTCTGTGGTACTCCTAGGGTATTTTCCTCCTAATAGCTAGCTAGTGGGGAGTCTCTTATGGTGTATTTGTTTGTATATATGTACATACATGCTTATTTTCTGAGTTTGCCTTATATCCTTTTGGAAACATTGGCATTTATCCAAAAATTAGCCTTCCAGGAAGGGCAACTGGCATCTGGGGCAAGAAACACTTAAGAAAATGGCGTCGGCTGGTGCCTTTATACCCGAGACCAGCAGAGATGACGTCGGGTGAAGTGCGAAATCAGCGGACCCGGACTTTGGAATCCGGCCGACTGAAGGGCTGTATGACTGCAGATGCTATCCAGTTCGGACATCTACATTTATGGTAGGTACAAAACTGTACTTTTTGCAGCATTCTTTCTAGCTGTGGATTATTAAATATTTCACTTAATATTTAGAGGGTGCTCTGTAAAATAGATTTTGAAGAGGGTATATTCTTTCCATGCATCGTTATGTTGAATCCTGAAGTATTTTACAGTAGGCGTTACAAACGGGCACTGTCCGATCCATTCTTTCTGGAGCAATGCCATTGAGTTTAGGATGCCTAATAAGAAAAATGTGTTACATACTGACAATTTTAAGGCAGTAAACATGTATTTTAATCCCCCATTTTTTGTAACTAAACTTGTAATGTTTACCATATCTGTAGACAAGTCCTCAGGCCGACCTAGTACTGCATATTGGCTTCTCACCCCTACAGTTTCTCCATAGTAACAGTAATTTTAGGTTCTGTAAATGACACTTTCCCAATTTTAGGCATAAAACAGAAGAAAAAAACATGTTGATTCACCTTATCCATTCCACTGGGTACATGACAGTAAGCACCCAGTTTATAGACACATGCACTCTTAACGTCAACTGGTAGCCAGTCCCCATCGATGATGCTGTTAATTTCAATAAAACCTTCTTGGGCATCCTAAACTCAATGGCAGCACTCCAGAAAGAATGAATCGCAATGTCTCTTGGTTACACCTACTGTAAAATCCTTCAAGATTCAACATAATGCGTGGAAAAAATATACCTACTTCAAAATCATAATATTTAGATGGAACTCTAAGATAAAGTGAAATCTTTAATAATTCATAGCTAGAAAGAATGCTGCACAACAACAGAAATTTACCAAAATCTCAGACCTGTTCTGAAAAATCACTGCATAGTTTCTTGTCCCCCTTGCCACAGGCTAGTTCAAATCCAGCAGCCTCAGATGTTGATGTTGTCTTAATTTTATGTAATCTCTTACAGCTCTATGTAACACACCTAGGTATCCTGAGACCTATTGAGCAAATACACATCTCCACATCCTAATTGCCAAAGCATCCTGAAGATTTTTGTGCTTCCAGTTTCAGTTCAGAGCCTTGCCCTTTGGTCTCACCAAAGCTCCTTAGGTGTTCAACCAGTGCATGGTAATCACCACCCATCTACATCTACAAGAGATCAGAGTATTCCTATATTTGGACAACAGTCTCCTAGCTGCTATAACCAAGAAATCCATTATATAAACTAGGGATTACCTGCTTGCTGCAGCTGTACCTATCTTTAGGCATCTCAGTCAACTATGACAACTCACAACTTCAGCCTACTTGATTAGTTGTGTTAATAGGTTGACATTTGGACACAACAAATGACATTGCGAGCTTTCCTCGTAACAGGATTCAGTTTCTCGGAATCACCTTCCAGAACTTCTTAGATGATTCCCCATGCATAATTTTTTCATGAGGATCATTCAGTAGATGCTAAGAGTCCAGTGGTACCATCTATCCAGATCCTCTCGGCACTCTCATCTGTGTAACCCAACTTTGCAAATACTACCTGAATTTGATGGTTGATCTCTGCCACAGTAACCCTGTGAAAGACCCTTCATCCTCCCATCCCTTTCAGCAACAGTCACCTTGGACACCTCCTGTCTGGCATGGGGGTGCATTATGATAGAGACATGAACAGAATGAAAAGACAATTTTTACCTTAGTGTCTTGGAGATGATACTCCGTCACTGGGGATGCACAAGCCAGTGCATTTCTTTGTGCCGGTCCCAAGCCCGGATAAATGGGGAGGATTGTGTCAGGAAGGGCATCCGGCGTAAAACTTCGCCAAATAATTCAAGCAGACACCAGTAAATATTTCCATACTGGTTGAGGCCCGGGTTAACAATGACTGCCACCAGTACTGTTAGCCAACATGGTGCTGGCGGTAATTGGGCTACTTTTGGCCAAAGGAGGAGAAGAGGCGGAAGGCATGGCCGAAGGCAGGAAGAGAGGAGAAAGGCTAGGACTGTGGTAGTGAGGGTCGGAACTTTGAATGTTGGCAGTATGACTGGTATAGGGAGAGAGCTAGCTGATGTCATGGATAGAAGGAAGGTTGGTATATTGTGTGTGCAAGAGGCCAGATGGAAGGGGAGTAAGGCTAGGTGTATCGAAAGTGGGTTCAAATTGTTTTATCATGGTGTGGATGGGAGGAGAAATGGCGTAGGAGTTATCCTGAAGGAACAGTATGCTAAGATTGTTTTGTAGGTGAAAAGAGTGTCGGATAGAGTGATGTTTATGAAGTTGGAAATTGATGGTGTAATGATGAATGTTGTTAGTGCATATGCTCCACAAGTTGGGTGCGCGATGGATGAGAAAGAAAAATTTTAGAGTGAGTTTGATGAAGTGGTGATGACTGTACCCAAGGGTGAGAGAGTGGTGATTGGAGCAGATTTCAATGGGCATGTTGGTGAAGGGAACAGAGGGGATGAGGAAGTGATGGGTAGGTATGGTGTTAAACAAAGGAATGCAGAAGGTCAGATGGTAGTGGATTTTGTGAAAAAGATGGACATGGCTGTGGTGAATACATATTTTAACAAGAGGGAGGAGCATAGGGTGACATACAAGAGTGGAGGAAGATGCACACAGATGGATTATATCTTATGTAGGAGGGCCAGTTTGAAGGAGATTGGAGACTGTAAAGTGGTGACTGGGGAAAATGTAGTTAGGCAGCATAGGATGGTGGTTTGTAGGATGACGGTAATCAAGAGGAGGAGGAGGAGTGTGAGGGCAGCACCAAGGATCAAATGGTGGAAATTGAAAAAGGGTAATTGTGAGGTGGAATTCAGGGATGAGTTAGGACAGGCACTGGGTGGCAGTGAAGAGTTACCAAATAGCTGGGTAACTACAGCAGAGCTAGTAAGGGAGACTGCTAGAAAGGTGCTTAGTATGACATCTGGACAGAGGAAGGACGACAAGGAGACATGATGGTGGCATGAGGAAGTACAGGAGAGTATGCAGAGAAAGAGGTTGGCAAAGAAGTGGGATTGTCAGAGAGATGAAGAAAGTAGACAGGAGTATAAGGAGATGAGGTGCATGGCAAAGAGAGAGGTGGCGAAGGCTAAGGATAAGGCATATGAAGAGTTGTATGAAAGGTTGGACACTAAGGAGGGAGAAAGGGACCTGTACCGATTGGCTAGACAGAGGGACCGAGCTAGGAAAGATGTGCAGCAGGTAAAGGTGATAAAGGATGATGAGGGAAACATACAAGTGAGGAGAGTGTGTTGAGCAGATGGAAAGAGTACTTTGAGGGGTTGATGAATGAAGAGAATGTGAGGGCGAGAAGGGTGGATGATGTGGGGATAGTGAATCATGAAGGACAGTAGATTAACAAGGAGGAAGTAAGGATACCTATGAAGAGGATGAAGAATGGAAAGGCTGTTGGTCCAGATGACATACCTGTGAAGCATGGAGGTGTTTAGGTAAAGTTTTTAACCAGACTGTTTAATGAAATCTTGGAAAGTGAGAGGATGCCTGAGGAATTGAGAAAAACTGTTTTGGTACCGATTTTTAAGAATAAGGGTGATGTGCAGAGCTGTAGTAACTACAGAGGGATTAAATTGATCAGTCACAGCATGAAGTTATGGGAAAGAGTAGTGGAAGCTAGGTTAAGAAGGAGCGTGATGATTAGTGATCAGCAATATAGTTTCATGCCTGTATAGAGCACTACAGTTGAGATGTTTGCTCTGAGAGTGTTGATGGAGAAGTAGAGAGAGGGTCAGAAGGAGCTGCATTGTGTTTTTGTAGACTTAGAGAAAGCATACGACAGGGTGCCTAGAGAGGAGTTGTGGTATTGTATGAGGAAGTCAGGAGTGTCAGAGAAGTATGTAAGAGTGGTGCAGGATATGTACGAGGGTAGTGTGACAGCGCTGAGGTCTGCGGTGGGAGTGACGGATGCGTTTAAGGTGGAGGTGGGGTTACATCAAGGATCAGCTCTGAGCCCTTTCTTATTTGCAATGGTGATGGACAGGTTGACAGACAAGATCAGACAGGATTCCCTGTGGATTATTATGTTTTGCCCATAATGTAGTGGTTACCCAATTCCTGTCCTAACTTGTTGAGTGATGGCTGTAGTCGTTTCACTATCAAAGTTCAATTGGGCATTCATTTCTAACTTTCACAGTAGTTTCCACCAATACTAACTGGTAACCCACAAATGCTGCAAGACACTTTTAAAATGGGTATTTCTTTTATGCCATCCTATAAATGATCTTGCCCCCCCCCCCCTTTGGGATCTGAACTGTGTACTAGAATCATTAACTAGAGCCCATTTTAGCCTGCATCTTCTGCATGTCTTAAATTCCTTTCATGGAAGACATTGTTTCTAGCAGCCATTACCTCAGTGAAGGAAATTTCAGACTTGCAGGCTCTGTCTTCTTTTTCTGCATATTTGGTTTTCCACAACAATAGGAGATCACTAAGAACTAACATTTCATTTGTTGTCAAGGTAGCAACAGAGATGAGCTTAAATGTTTTTTCCATGGTCATACTAACAAGAGCATCTCCTGTGCACAGCTGGATATGCATTGACAACTCTTGTTTTATCTTCACATAATCAAAACAATAAGGAAGACTCTCAACTGTTAGTAGCATTTGTTCCCAACAAGCAAGATTGGAAGGTGCCCATAATAACTGTCCAGGGTGATTGTGCATCATTTGTCCACTCTTCAAGAAATTCTACAGCATTTATCAGAAATTCTTCCATTGATGAAAATTGTGGTGCAGCAGCATGGTTTACATGTAATGTATTTGCCAGATATTACTAGCTAAAATCGTCTGCAGATCTCGAATCATCAGAAAAGTCCCAATGTTCTTCGTGTTTCACTGTTGGGTGGAGGGGGATCTCTGGTTTCAGTTACTGATGTAATGGCGTCGGCTGCATGTTTTATACCTCTGACGACCTGACGTCATGGAAGAAGGGACAGCAACTGACGCAGGACCCTAATACTTTGTTAATCAGGCCAACTGAGGGCTACTGCAAGCAGATAACCCAAATGCAATGACTGCAACAGTGAATACACTCGAACATCTTCATGTATGTTAAGTGTACACAACTGTACTTTCCATATATTAACTAGCTGTAGAACTCCCTCTATGACAAAAGAAAGCCGTAGCGCCAATCTACAGGAACCATAATCAGTATTAAACCCAATATCATTTTCCTAGGTGATCTAAACTATCCAGCTATAGACCACCAGTGCACAAGCACATAGATTCCTGGACTCTAACTGTTCCAGGGCATTTGTATTGACTGAGTACCCACTAGGAAGAATAAGGCCTTGTCCATAGTTATATGGGAGCATCTTACACCATCCCTTGCGTATCTTCATCACTTGTTAGGTTTGATCATAAAGCAGGCTCCTTTGAAATAAAACTGAAACCAGAGATCCCCCTCCACCCAATGTACCTTTAGAAATTTCTTTAAACTATCTACTTGTAGGTATTAAATTAGCAAGCTTCAAATACCCATGAAAAGCAGTTAACTCCACTGAATATACAGAAATGTATACCACCAAAACTATGCAAGCATGTAAACAGCTGCATAGATCCATCTGTACCCCATATGAACCAAGTGCAGGGCAAACCCAAGAAACAAACCCACATGGTGGAACCCGTAATATCAACAAGCTTTATAATAAAAGGAAAATAATTTTCATCAAAAGTAAGAGCATATCTGTGCCTCTGGCCTTGCTTCAGACTTTCTTCCTTCAGATCCCCTGTCCTCTCTGGTCTTGGACATGCTGTTCCCTGAGTGTCAGACTTCCACCTAGTTAATAAGGAGAAATTAATCGTAGGCACTAAACAGACTATAATTGCAAAGTACCTTGCAAAGGTAAGAGGAAACAGCTCTTGTACTTCACAAAAAAGCACCTAAACAGGCATGTCCAAGGGTCAGCTTCCGGTGATTTCTCCTGTCCACCTGGTGAATCTGGGCATACTGGGGCAATGCAGCAGCTGCCTCATGTACACAGACAACCCTCTCCTCCTACCACCCAACACTACAGCCTGCGAGAGATGCACTTACATAGCCAAACTGGAAGCAAAGCTCTCTCCAGCCAAGATTGTGCTAGACAGTCAAGAGGAGAAGGTTAACACCTGCACTACACCTCAAGCAACACATAGCCCTTCAAAACCCACACCATCAACACCCACATATGCGGAGGCCCTTAACATTAACCTGCCCAAGCAACAAGGACCTCCGAAGCTGAAATGCAAACAAACACCAGTCACAACTAAGGTGACACAGCTCACAACACCAGTGTACCACCCAACAACAGCCCCTAAGGCAAGATAACGTACCCAACACTTTAGTCATAGGTGACTCTATAGTCAGGCACACTGATGTCTACCTCACCAGACTGAACAAGGAGAAAATTACAGTCAGCTGCCTGTCGGGTGTCAGGATCCTCCACATAACACATGCACTCAAGTCACTCCACAACAAGTGCAAATACGACTCTGTCATTGTCCATGTTGGAGTGAATGACTTGAGACATACCACCCTGGACTACATGAAAAGAGACATGTAAGAGCTCTCGGATGATGTGGCCCAGGCAGGTATGACCCTAGCCCTGAGTAGCAACCTGCCTTCGCCCAGAATGATACCACAGTATAAGGACAAAATGATAGACTTCAACAATTGGCTAAGCTTCTGGTGTCATACAAAGGGGACCCAGTATCTGTCTGCCTGGGACAACATGATCGACAAACCACGATGCTTTGCCAGAGATGGTCTGCACCTGTTGCCCCTGGGATTCAGGTTACTGGCTAAAGCTCTTGCCACCCCTAATAGTGCCTTTTTAGGTAAGGTTCAAAGGACAAAACCACAACCGTAACAGATATAAGCATGCAAAATCTGAAGGTACTATTTGCTAGAAGTCTAAACCTCAAAATGCACTATCTCTCGAGGCACTCCTAAAAATGGAGAATATCTATAATCTGTGCAGTAACTGCCCCCACCATGCCCCAAGATTCTCACTACATCTTTCTAAACATACTGTAAAATATTAAGATACAACCAAACACACTAATTCTGGGTGATTTCAACTACCCTGCCATTAATAGGAAAAACTACTTTGGTATTTTCCCAACGGTTCTTAGAATTCATAAATTCCAACGCCCTGGATCAACTAATCCATTGTCCCACCAGGGGCTCCAATATCCTAGACCTGGTCATTACCAACATGGGAGATAGATGCTCCACACCAGTGCTCACCCCCTCATTGGTCAGGTCTAACTATAAGCTAATAACCCTTGACATCCACATCCCACCCCCTCCCCCCAGTAAGGAAACCTCCGTAAAAAACTTCTCCAAAGCCAACTTCATGCTACTCAAGACAGAAGTGATAAACTTCATGACACCCATGCAGACGGGAGCTGAAAGTTCGACTGCTGAATCCTACACTAAGGCACTGTACGAGCACATCCACTCGTGCATGAATCATGCCATCCCAAATAGAACCAAGACACTCTCCTCCAAAAAAAGGAAGCTAATTTGGTGGTCCCCTGCCATAAACAAACTATACAATAGAAGGAAAAAACTGTTACAGGAAAGAGGAAAATCCCAGGGTGCAAAAAACTCCCTTATCAGCCTCAGTAAGGATCCCTCGTAAAATCCTTCAAAGCTAGTTATGAAAATAAAATCGCCAAAGATTCCAAAGGCATTGTGTAGTTATGTCAAGAATTTAAATGACAATGCTCAGATCTGCTCTGAGCTACAACAGAATGGCATTAAATATACTAATCCCAAGGATATTGCCAATATCCTGACAGATCGATTTAGTGCCAACTTCACCCTCCTCTCACCCCCTAAAGGGCCCATCTCAGTACCAAAAGATTGCCAAATTCCGGAAATCACGACCACACAGGTAAAAACCGCACTCTCCAAAGCTAAGAATACAGCATCCATGGGACTACATGAACTACAAAATGAACTGGCACCTCATCTAAGTGTCATGTTTAATCATAGCCTCACCTCAGGCTTCATGCCCACTGAGTGGCACACAGCTACAGTTATCCCACTCCACAAGGGGGGATCCACCTTGGATCCCGGGAACTACAGTCCCATCAGTTTGATGATCTTGATCTGCAAGGGCTTGGAACGCATTATCATGGAACTTATAAACAAAGACATTGGCAACCTTCAAACACTGGACCCCACCCGTTTAGGTTTGTGAAGGGCCGATTTTGTCTTCTGAACCTGATTGACTTCTTCGAATCAGTCTCCAAAGCTGTGGATGAGTGTAAAGCAGTCCACACAGCGTGTCTGGACCTCACCAAGGCCTTCGACACCATCCCCCACTCTGGAATCGTAGATAATTGTACTAAGCTGGGCATAAACCCGTGCGTCACTCAATGGGTTGCCAACTGGCTTACTGACAGAACCCAGACTGTAAAAGTAGCCGACTCCAAATCCAGCTCCAGGAAAGTGACAAGTGGAGTACCTCAGGGTTCAGAGGGTTCAGTCCTTGGACTGCTCTTGTTTGGCATCTACTTCTCTGAAGTACAGGCCAACACTAAGGGACTCTGGCTAACAAAGTTCGCAGATAACTGCAAACTGGGAGCCATATTGAATCCCCAAATTATGTGGATATTCTACAATAGGGCCTTACAGAAACAGATGCTTGGTGCCAGAGCCATGGGCTCAAGCTTAATGCCAAGAAATGTGTAGTTATCCCCTTTGGGGAAAAAACATGTACCCATGAATTACCACATAGGTGGCAGTACTCCAAACTCCAAAAGTGTGATGAGAGACTTGGGGACACAGGTGGACAGTGGTCTCACCTTCGATAACCACATCGCCACAACAGTCAGGAAACCCTTCTATGTGGCACACCTTATCACTAAGGGCTTTTCATCCAGAAAAAAGGAGGTCATTGTCCCACTGTACTCATCCCTCATTAGACCCATTGTAGAGTACAACGCCCCATTTAGTATGTACCTCACAAGACATCTGCAACAGCTGGAAAGGCTGCAGAAATACCTCACTAAAAGAATCACAGGCCTAAAGCAGATGCCCTATGCTGACTGTCTAAAAAAAACTCCAGCTATACTCTGTGGCATATCGTCTACTCAGAGGCGATCTCTGCTTAACATACAAGACCGTGTCAAACCCTGAGCTGTTTGACATGCTCCACTTAAAGAAAGCCCATTCCCTCAGAGCCACACGCTCCAGGGATCTAAACCTTGTCATCACAATGAACAAAACATGCTGGAGGGATAGGTTCTGACCCAGATACTCCCCATACTCTGGAATAGACTGCCCATACATATCAAGCAGAGCGCCTCCTTGGCCCTCTTCATAAGGGACCTTGGCGATTGGATTGGGAGATAGGAAATTCACCCCGGGGATCACATCAGTTGCCCTGCTAGACAGGAGTTCAGGGAAGTAAATATTGTGGGAAGAAATATCCAGGGAATTGTTATGGCTAGACTTGTATAGGCTCTAGGGCTGATAGCCTAGTACCAATCTATGAACCTATAACTCTCTCTGATAGTTTTCTGGCTGGGTATCACGTTCCTGCTTGTACAGCCAGGATAGTCCAAAAGAGTTCAGGTTCTGTCCCCACACAAGGTACTTAAATTCATAGTATATTGCCCATGCTAAAGTTTACCGTTAGAGGTGCTGAACTTCTGATGCAACATCCTTTGGATTAGATATTAAACTGAAGTCCCATTTTGTCTGAGTTGTTTGTAGATGTTCACCATATTACCCTGCTGCAGTCCTCACACTTGGGTTATCCTGTCGTCAGGCGGTCCTGCAGTCAGCCGGAATTCCAAAGTCTTGGTCCGGCGTCGGTTGTTGTCGCTTCTTCCCTGACGTCAGTGCGCCAGGGGTTTATATAAAGCATCCGACGCCATTTTCTCCAGTCTTTCTTGCCACGCGGTGCCCAAAGCAGAAGCAGTTCGCAAGTGCCGGTTGGCCGACTCCTGAGATTTTCAAAGTCGAATTTCAGATCCGAAGTCTTCAGTAAAGCTAAGTACCACCTGGAGACCAATTCTGGACCTTTCAATTCTAAACACCTTCTTACAAGTACCCAAATTCAAGATGCTAACACTACAGCAGCTTCTTCCCATGTTGGGCAAGAAAGCATGGCTAGTAACATTGGACCTCAAGGAGGCATACCTGCATGTCCCTATCAGACAAAGTTTCAGAAGATACCTCCGTTTCATTGCAGGTTCAACCCATTACCAATTCTCTGCACTGCCCTTTGGCTTATCTACTGTGCCCAGGGTCTTCACAAAATGCCTGGCACCAGTAATTGCATACTGCAGACAAAGAGGAATTCAAATATACCCATACCTGGACGACTGCCTCACCCAAGCAGAAAGCAAGGACATTCTCTTACAACATCTGGCTTTTGTAAAACATCTTCTAAGTTGCCTGGGGTACACAGTAAACGAAAAGAAATCAAAACTAGTACCATCACAAAATATGACATTCCTGGGTGCTAGCTTGAATACAACGGCCCAGAAGGCTTATCTGATGCCAGACAAACAACTACAACTGACTCAATATTTCAAAACAATGGCAACAAAGACCCAACTCCCTGCAAGAAAAATTCTGCAGGCCTTGGGTATCATGGCATCTTGCATACTACTAATACCATTTGCAAAGCTGCATATGAGGAAATTTCAGTGGTACCTAAAAAGTGTATGGTCTCAACACAGCCACAGCTTGGACACAATGATATCTCTCATTCCCTGCCTACAACAGGAGTTTCTATGGTGGTCACAGGCATGTCACCTCAACAAGGATCAGCCTTTCACCTTGCCCCCAGCCAGGCAGACTATGACAACAGATGCATCGGACTACGCCTGGGGGGCACACATGGCAGGACAGTAAGTTCAAGGCGTATGGACTGCAGATCAAAGGAATTTGCACATCAATCAAAAAGAGATGCTAGCTGTACAGAATGCTCTGACAGCCTTCAAGAACCTATTACATCCAGGACAACTTACAATAAGGACGGACAACACCACAGTAATGTGGTACATAAACAAACAAGGGGGCACACTCTCCTACCCTCTATGCAGGCAAGCAATGACCTTGTGGAACACAGCACTGGCTTACCAAGTTCAGTTACAAGCTCAGTTCCTGCCAGGAAAAAAGAACACATTGGCAGATGACCTCAGCAGAAACATCATGGATCCCCACAAGTGGAAACTGGATCCACAAGTATTTGCAATGATAACTCAAAAGTGGGGCCTTCCAGACATAGACCTGTTTGCCAGCCCCCAAAACTATCAGCTAACAAAATTTTGTACAAGGACACTTCACCATCAAGCTTGGAAAGTGGACGCACTCTCATTCAGTTGGAAAAACCTGACAGTATATGCCTTCCCTCCATTGCCTGTCCTCACAAAGGTGCTTCTGAAAGTCAGAAAGGAGATACTGATACTCATAGCCCCAGACTGGCCACGCCAGCACTGGTACCCACTATTAAGGAATATGGCCCAGGGCCCACCTTGGATTTTACTACAAATTGCCCATTTGCTCACACAGCAAAACAATCAGATTCTACACAGCCAGCTCAAAACCTTAAATCTGGCTGCATGGCAAATCACCTAAGCATCCAGCCAGCTCCTCTTTCCCAAGCAGTTATGGATGTTATTCTGGAAGCTAGGAGGCCCAGCACCAGGAAGGCCTACTCGGACAAATGGAAAAGGTTTTGCGCCTGGAACCAAGCTAAAGGCCAAAACACACTTCAGCCTCACATGCCTCAGATTCTACAGTACGTAACTGAGATGTTGCACAAAGGACTTTCTTTTTCTTCCCTTAAAATCCATGCATCAGCTATTTCAGCCCACTACAACACGGATCCACCCTTATTTTCACATCCACTTCTAAGGCAGTTCCTCAGAGGGGCAAAAAACATTAGGCCCCCCAGGAGAGCACCTACACCAACATGGGACCTCAATTTTGATCTGGAAAAACTTACGCTACCTCCCTTTGAACCAGCTTTCTCTGCAGATTTACAGTTTCTATCATGGAAGACTGCCCTGCTGCTTGCAGTAACTTCAGCTAGAAGAGTCTCAGAGCCGCAGGTACTAATGGCAGTGGAACCTTTCCTCATTTTCCATCAAGACAGAGTCTCTCTATGAACTAATCCTTCCTTCATGCCTAAGGTGGTTTCCAGTGTGGCTTTAAATCAAACCATCCACTTACCCACCTTCTTCCCAAATCCACAGAACAAAGGAGAAAGTCTCCTGCATTCCTTGGACATTCACAGGCAACTTCATTACTACTTGGATAAAACTAAGGTTTTCAGAAAATCTGACCAGCTCTTTGTATCCTATGCTACAGCTTCACAAGGGAAGGCTGTATCAAAACAAACCATTTCCAAATGGATAGGACATTGCATTCGTTTGTGCTATACCCATCATGGAAAACCAGTTCCTGCTACCATTAGGCCCCACTCTACCAGGGCAACAGCTACATCTACAGCCTTCCTCAGGGGGGTTCCAACCAAGGAGATTTTGGAAGCTGCAACTTGGAGTTCAGTACACACCTTTACCAAACACTATCACTTACCACTTTACTCTTAGACTAGATTTGGCTTCGCCACTGCAGTTCTGCAGGGCCTTCTAGCCTCCTCTAACCCTCTATGACTCCTCCACCCATCCTTAGCTTTGGGAGTCTACCCAAGTGTGATGACTGCAGCAGGGTAACACGATGAACATAGTACAGTTTTGTACCTACCATAAATGTAGATGTTCGAGTGTACACCCTGCTGCAGTCCAGGTTACCCTCCCTCCATCCCCTCTGATCAAACTAGCTAAATCTCTACAATACCTTCCTGATGTATTTGCTTATAGCTGGAGGGATTTTGTGTTTGTGCTAAAATTTCTTAAATTGGCACTAATTACTGACCACCTTTTTGGGGGCACCTGACATCTGGGGCAAGAAAAACTGAAGAAAATGGCGTTGGATGAATTATATATACCCCTGGCGCACTGACGTCAGGGAAGAAGCGACAGCAACTGATGCCGAACCAAGACTTTGGAATTCCGGCCGACTGTGGGACTGCATGACGACAGGATAACCCAAGTGTGATGACTGCAGCAGGGTGTACACTCGAACATCTACATTTATGGTAGGTACAAAACTGTACTTTTGGGTGCTTGTTAAAGATCCTGTGGAACAAATGGAAATATTATAAACTAAAATGAACAGCACATTACAAAATACCACAGATACATCATAAATACAAAGGAGGCATGCAAAGAATTCCCATATGAAACTATTTCTGATCAGTTTCTCAAGTATGCTGAACAATGATAAAATTTTAATTGTCAGTTATGAAAAATGCATTTGGCAATTATGAAGGGAAGTAAATATCATGGGAAGAAATATCCAGGGAATTGTTATTGCTAGGCTTGTATAGGCCCTAGGGGTCAAGTTGGCACTAAATCGATCTGCCAGGATATTGGCCTAGTACCAACCTATGAACCTGTGAAAACAATCATTTGAAATAATGCATTATTCCATTTCCATTCTTCCATGCCCTTTCTATCTTTTTTCTGTTTACATAGTCTCTCTTTGTTCATCTCTCCATTTTTTTTACTACTCAGTACTACTGCATGGCTTCCTTTTTACACTTGCCACACACTTGCTAAAATTATAAAATCATTGTCTTTCTGTTAGTATGCATTATATATAGTATTTTCTATAATGGCATATTTAACTGTTTTGTACTCTGGGAATGTGTTCTGAATCCCCTTTCGTTCATTCGCATCATTTGACATTACACAGCATTTGCTCCTGATCTTTTATGTTTAATTTCTCTCTTGCTTTGCATTATTTGTGTCTCATTATACAAACAGAACCCCACAAACTTGTTACTATTTGTAACATTCCTTTTTTATTTCAATATTAAGCATTTTCCTTTTTGGATACTTACTCCTTCCACTTCCAAAAGAATTATCCCATTTCCTTTTTATAGTTTTGCCTTAAAGTTTGTATACTTTTGTGCATTTCATTTGCAGTTTTCATATCTTCATAAATGTCATGTCATCACTTACGTACTCATAACTGCATCTGTTATTGTGTTCTTGTTTCTCCCACCATTGCATGTTTGATCTTTGCAAATCTTTCTTGTGCAGCTTTTTTTCTTCAAGTTTGCCTTCACACAGTCCATAAATAATATATCAGAGTAAATCACAGGTTGAACTCTGTCTTTCATCTTCCAATATTATTTCTGTGGGATTAAGCCTTGTTTCCCTAACCCCCTTCATATTTCTGTCATTCGTTTCCATGCGTTCTATTTTTGTACATGTTCTTTATATCCTACTACCATCTAACAATGCTGATTTTTACTAAATGTACTTTATTGAAATTACAAAACATAATGCTTTCACAACCTCCACTGTCTCTCTTGTCTTCACTAAATGTAACTATTTTTCAATAGATGAATGGTCCGTAGATCCTTAAAATTCCCTTTTTCAAAAAACGTATCCTTTGAGGTATGAGTTTTGGATATGAAGAGAGTGTTCTGCAGCTCTTTTGTCATCCTACTCAAAAATTAATCCCTTATCCTTTTAACGTATAAGGATCACGTCAGTTGCCCTGCTAGACAGGGGTCCAGGGAGGTAAATATTGTGGGAAGAATAGAAGGATCATTTGCATATATCCCATGTGCCTCTGCTACAAGAGGTTTGGGAGGTCACTCAGTGGAAGTTCTAGCTTTGCTGGAGTTTTCATTTTGTTTTTACTGATTGGTTTTTCAGTTACCTTTTCAGTTACCTTCTCACTCATTGTTGTAGTTTGTTGTTTGGGATATTTTTCCAGTGACCCTAATGATAATGGACATCAGCAAGGTTACCCCTAGCTACCATATAGGTGGCAATCCACTGAGCACAGAAGAAGTCATCAGGGATCTGGGGACCCAGGTTGACAGTAGCCTTTCGTTTGACACTCATGTTGCTAAAGTAGTTAGGAAAACCTTCTACATTGCCCACCTGATCATGAAGGGATTCATATCTAGATCAAGGGAGGTCATCGTCCCCCTGTACTCATCACTCATTAGACCTATGATTGAGTACAATGCCCCATTCGGAATGTATCTGACCCGACACCTGCAGCAGCTGGAAAGGCCCCAAAAGTTCCTCACCAAAAGGATAAAGGGTCTCAAAAATATGTCTTATGCTGCCCGACTGAAAGAACTCCAGCTCTATTCAGTCTCATACCGCTTGCTCAGAGGTGACCTGTGCCTGACATATATAAGGCCATGTCAAACCCTGATTTGATGAATATGCTTCACCTCAAAAAAATCTAGATCCCTCAGAACCACAAGGGCGGGAGACTTAAACCTTGACACGGTTATTAATAGAACGTGCTGGAGGGACAGATTCATCACCCAGAGACTCCTATGCTGTGGAACAAAATCCCGTACATGTGAGGCAGAGCACCTCGCTGGCCTTGTTCAAGAGGAATCTTGACAATGGATGGGGGATCGCAGATATACCCCAGGGATTACTTCAGTGTCACTGCTTGACAGAGGCACAGCAAAATAATAGGCATAGTTTTATTCAAACTAAAGGGGTGGTGAAAGCCAAATAACTATGGGCTAGGCTTATAAATGCCCTTGGGCAGATAGCCTAGTATGAACCTATGAACCTATAACATCACTGTGTTTCTAATGGTTAGTCAAACACTGTCCTTGTGCTGTGCTAATGAGATCATAACAAGGCCAAAATATGCATATCCACAGCTAGTGGGGTTTGGCTTTATTGGGCTGAAAGTGTCCATTAAAATGACAAAACAAGTCAAAATCGCCAATTAGCTGAAACACCTGTTGTTCATAAGGATCATTTGCATATATCACACGTGCCTCTGATACAAGAGGTTTGGGAGGTCACTTAGTGGAAGTTTTAACTTTGCTGGAGTTTTCAGTTTTTTTTTACTGATTGTTTTTTCAGTGACCTTCTCACTCATTGTTTCACTTCAGAAAAACAAATGTTATTGACAAACTACTTCATTCTACTGGCCACCAAAACCCAGCTATCTGCAAGAAAAATACTACAAGCCCTAGGGTTCATGGCCTCTTTGCATTCTATTAATTCCATATACAAGACTGCAGATGAGGAAACTTCAATGGTACTTAAAAAGTCTCTGTTGTCAACTTTCTCAGGACCTGGAAACAATGATTCCTATCATTCCTTGCATAAGGGCAGAGTTTCTTTGGTGGGCAGAGGCCTGCTGCCACAACAAAGGACCCCCTTTCACTCTACCCCCTGCCGCCCAAGCCCTAACAGCAGATGCAGCAGACTATACATGGGGGGGCTCACATGGCAGTACAAGGTATTCAAGGCAAATGGAGCCCAAAGCAAATGCACCTGCATAGCAATCAAAAAGAAATGTTAGCTGTACAGAATGCTCTGACAGCCTTCAAACGCCTTATTCTTCCAGGGCAACTATTGATAAAGACAGACAACACCAGAGTTATGTGGTACATAAACAAGCAGGGGGGATCCCTTTCCTACCCCCTCTGCAGGTTAGCCATGACTCTGTGGGGCATAGCCTTGAGCAACCTAGTGCACCTGCAAGCTCAATTCCTGCCAGGCAAACTAAATTCACTGGTAGACGACTTAAGCAGAAACGTAATGGACCCGCACAAGTGGAAACTGGAACCCATATCATTCAAGCTGCTGATTCACACGTGGGGTGCAGCAGAGGTAGACCTCTTTGCTTCCCCTCAGAACTTTCAGTTGAGCAAATATTGCACCAGAACTCCCCACAGCCAAGCATGGAAAGTGGACACTCTGTCCTTTACATAGGAAAACCTCTCAATCTGTGCCTTTCACCTCTTCTACTAAAGATCAAACAGGACAATTCTGATTGCACCGGACTGGCCATGCCAGCACTGGTACCCATCTTTGGCAGTCTGACAGTACTGCCACCTTGGCACCTGCCTCAGACCCTCCCTGCTGTCCCAGCAGAGGGGCCAGATTTTGCATACTCAGTTATAAACCCTGAACCTAGCAGCCTGGTTCATCCCCTGAACCCTCAGTAAACAGGTGCTGGATGTCATCCTGGAGGCAAAAAGACCTGCTATTAGGAAATCCTATTCAGAAAATTGGAAAAGATACTGATACAAGAAGAGTGTCTGAATTTCAGGCCCTTATGGCAGTGGAACCCTTCATTATCTTTCATGCAGACAGGGTTCCCTCAGGACTACCCCATCATTTATGCCAAAGGTGGTATCTAGTGTAGCTTTAAACCAATCCATTCATTTGCCAACTTTTTTCCCTAAGCCTCAGAATACAGGAGAAAGGATCCAGGGCTCCCAGGATGTGCACAGGCAGCTTAGGTTCTATCTGGACAGGACTAAGCCTTTCTGAAAATCTGACCAGCTGCTAGTCAGTTTTGTTACAGGGGCAGAGGGGAAGCCATTTCTACATGGATAGCACACTGCATCCATTTCTACTGCAAACATCATGGGAAGCCTGCCACACAGGGGATCAGAACACATTCCACTAGGGCTAGGTCAACCTCTACAGCATTTCTCAGGGGAGTCCCTGCCAGAGACATCCTGGAGCTCTGTAAACACCTTTACCAAGCATTACCACTTACCAATCTTTTCTAGAGCTGGATTTGCTACAGCAGTCTTACAGGGCCAGCTTGCCAGTCCTAATGCTTCTTGACGGCTTTCACCCATCCTCCGCTTTGGGAATCAACCCAAATGTGATGACTGCAACAGTGAAACACGAAGAACATAGTACAGTTGTGTACATTTACCATAAATGTAGATATTTGAGTGTATTCACTGTTGCAGTCCTGGTTACCCTCCCTCCAGCCCCCTGATGTCTCTTCACTTCTACCTATCCCTTTTTGATTGGCATACCTTATATCATTGGTATTTGCTTTTTGCTGGGGGTGTTCCACATCATGTAATTGCTGCCTATTTAGGGGGCTCCTGATATCTGGGGCAATACAAACTGATGTAATGGCGTCAGCTGCATGTTTTATACCCATGACATCCTGACGTCATGGAAGAGGTGACAGCATCTGACACAGAAATCCCAAGACTCTGGTATTCAGGCCGACTGAGGGCTACCTGCAGGCAGATAACCTAAATGTGATGACTGCAACAGTGAATACACTCGAACATCTACATTTATGGTAAGTGTACACAACTGTAGTATCTGTGTTCTCGAGCAGCTATTTTGTGTATTGGGTAGATAAGTAAAAAAATTTCTCAACCATTTTCTTGCAATTGTTATTTCTTGCTTTTTCTCTTCCCTTGTTAACTTTTGGAATGGTAGGGCTTCCTGTATTCTCTTTTTCTCTTCCTCCCTTCATAGGAGAATTCTTTAGATATTCACAAAAATATGAAACAAAATATTTTTTGAAGTCCCAGTGAGGTGAGTGTTGGGACAGCACTCCTTCACCTACCATTTTTTTCTAATTTGAAGCATTCCAGACTTCCCTCATCAGCTTCTTCCAAATCTTCTAAAACGTGGTCAGAGGCAGACATGGACAAGGATGATGAGGAAGTTCCTCAAGGCTGAGATCCTGATGGATGTAGTGTCGGCTCCATCACCTATCGGATCAGTGAGCTATTCGGCTCATACCATTAGAACTCCTCCTCAGATCTGAACCTCGGCTTCAGAGTTGCAGGTTTCAGGATACTTGAGAGTGTCTGCTTCATTGCAAGGGAAACTCCCTTCTTCATCTCTGATTTTGCCCCTGATCATCCCTTTTCTATCACTTCAGATCAGAGCAGATCTAGGAACTGAGACATCAAAGTGGGGTCGAAGGGAATGGATTCAGCTCTGTCTTTGTCAGATGTGTCCCTTCCACTGGGTACTTTGGCCCTCAGCAGATCAGGTCCACTTCCCTCTGGAAGCCACAAATCTGGGGTGAGTCCTAGCTACTTTCCCTTCAATGTTTCCACGCTGAAGGAGGTGGAAAAGACTTCACCGTGTCTGTTGGCTTTACAGGTAGTGGAATTGTGTTCTCTCATAGTGGAGAACCGTCATCTCCCGCCCTGCAGCCTACACTTATATCTCCTGGGTTGAGATCGTGAGCCTACTCATCCTGTCCTGATCCAGCCCACCCCGGCCTCCAGGATCTTCCAGCCCAGGAAAGAACCCCTTCTTCTGATACTTCCCTCGAGTGCCCAGTGGGGGAGGTCCTCTGGAAGAAGATATGCAAAAGGAAACGCATCAACTCCCCGATGGAGTCATTAACTGAAGACACTGACTTTGATGAGGGAGAAGGATCCCATCAATCCCCACTACCTGATGACGTCTTATTTGAAGAAGTTCTAGAGATCCTGAAGCAGAAAGGTGAGTGGTCTGTCCAACCTTCTCCTTCTGAGGAGTCTGTGTTCTTAGATGCCTTTGGGGTGGTTCCACCTATGTCCTAGGAGATGCCCCCTGGCAGATGAGCTTGTTGATTTGGTTTCCCAACACGCATGGAAAGAACCAGATAACATCAAGCCCATTCCTTAATGCCCCGATAGTTTTCTGGTCCCACAGTCTGACAGGAAACACTGGAGTAAGGGTTCTGTAGTTGTTGCCACTGTGGTGGCGACGGCCACTAAGAAAGAACTGGCAGAGGCGAATGCCAGTGTCCATCCACCTAACAAGGAGTCTAGATCACTGGACAGGTTCAGAAAGAGCATTTACGCCTCAGCCACCTTTGTGCTGCAGTCATTAAGTTATCTCATTTTACCCACTTTAGAGAGAGATGATCAAGGAGCTCTCAGCCTCTCTCATTGAGTCCAAACCTGCGGAGGAAGCTAAGAATCTTTCACCCAAGCTGGCCATTTTGTTGTCCATTGCTAATTCCACATTGAGGCTAATCTCCCATACAGTGGAAGGTACCTCACAGGCTGCTGGTTCAGACCTATCTGTAAGGAGACATGCCTGGTTGAGACTGTGATTTTACAGAATCCTTTAAGGCATCCTTTATTAATGCCCCTTTTGATGGCTCATCACAGTTTGGGCCTTCTGTTAGAGATACACTCACCCTCAGCAAAAAAGACAGGAAGACCTTTTCTGCTGTGGGAATCAAACATTCTACGCCTCAGAGTTCTTTTTCAAGGAAGCAGCGTGGAGGCAAGAAGATGTGGTTCTGTAAATCCCAAGGACCTTTCCAGGACCTGTGCGGGGAGCCATCCTCCAGTGGCAGAGGGGTTCTGCAGAACCAGGGGCAGAGGGGTTCTGCAGAACCAGGGCTTCAAAGAGACATTCCCTGACAAGCCTCGTCATTGCTCCTGAAGTGCTGCTCAACTGCCCATCTCTAGAGGCAGTCGGGGGTCAACTTTCCCTGCACATAGAAGCCTGGACACACTTGACAAACAATTCATGGTTGATAAATGTAATATCCAGAGGCTACTACACTTCCTTTTTCTCCTTCAAACAACAGCAAGAAACTCCCCGATGTGCCACCCAGTAAGAGGGAGCAGGCAGCCCAAGAAATTCAGAAATTGTTCCAAGAATGTCATCCAAGAGTTCCCGACTGAGAAAGAGGATTCGGAGCTTACTCTGACTACTTTTTGGTGCCGAAAAAGACAGGGGACCTAAGACCCATACTGGATCTAAGCTATTTGAATCTTTATGTAAACAAGTCAAAGATCTGAATGGTTATGGTTCGGTCCATTCTGCCCCTATTGCGCATGGACGATTGGATGTGCTCAGCAGATCTCAAGCATGTGTGCTATCATATCATAATAGAAAGGTGCTCCAGGAGATACCTGCGCTTTCGGCTGGATACCAATTACTTTCATTTCAGAGCACTGCCCTTTGGGCTCACCACAGCCCCCTCCCACCGGGTGTTCACCAAATGCATGGCAGTCATAGCAGCTCACATGACTCAAAGGATTCCAGGTGTTTCCATACTTCAGCGATTAGCTCCTCACCATCCCCCATGAGGCATCAACTTTTCCAAGCCAGAGATTATCTGATTCAAATCTCACACTCCCTGAGCATTACTATAAATTTAGGCAAGTCCAATCTGACTCCTGTTCAGAACTTAGAATTCACAGAAACACAGTTAAACATGAAGGATCAAATAGCTTTTCTACCCCTTCACTGCATTATAGCATTGAGGAATCAAGAGCGGGAACTATTATCCCACCCTTCCCCTCCTGAATGTCTAGTCTTATAAGCTCTTTGGTCAATGTCAGCAGCAGTCTTGTTAGTTCCTTTGGCAAAGTTCTTTATTCAAATCCTCCACTGGACATTAGCAGTACAGTGGCCTAAACTATCAACCTCTATCTGTTCCAATCAGATTGACACCAATCTGCAAACATCATATTCTTTGGTTGATTCAGTCAGACAACCTGTTTTTAGGCAGACCCTTCTCTAGTCCCCCTCTGCCACAGTGAACATGGACGCATCCCAGTTGGGATGGGGGGGCATTACAAGGGATGTGGTCCCCTCTGGATACCAGGATGCATATCAGTGTCCTCGAGATGAGAGCAATTCTTCTAACATTGCAAGTCTTTCAGGACACACTCCCATTGTGGGCCATTGCAGTTCACACCAACATGACTGTAGTCTGGTACATCAACAAGCAAGGAGGAACCTGTTCATACCCTTTCTGCAGAGAAGCCATGAGGGTGTGGGAATGGGCGATATCTTTGGATTGCCTTCTTGTTGCAACTCACATTCCAGGGAAAATCAATGAGTTGGAGGACAGATTAAGCAGATCTGTCCTGATTCCGCACGAGTGGTCCCTCAATCAGTCAATGGCTAACATGATATTCAGCCATTGGGGTCAACCTTGCTGAGACCTTTTTGCCTCTTTTCCCCATCAAGTGCAGCAAGTTCTTAGCTCTGAATCCCCCCCTCTGGGGGTGTCCCCAAGGGATGCTGTGGTGCATGATTGGTCTCCGGGTCTCCTTTATGACTATCCCTCTCTTCCGCTGACACTGAAGTTTTTTCAGAAGGCAAGTAAGCTGAAGAGCTCAGTCTTCCTCATTGCCCTCTTCGGGCCTCCACAGATATGGTTCCCCTTCCTCTGATCTCATCTAAAATATCCTTCATGGATACTGGAGCCAAGACAGGACCTTCTCTCTCACCCATCAGGATTGCAACACCCCAATCTTCATGCCCTCAAGCTGACTGCATGGTTTTTCCACTTCCAACCATAGTGAGACAGTCCACGCTTGCTTCCCCGATCAGTAACATCATCTTTGCCTCACCAAAGGTTTCAGCTAAGAAAGGCTACAACAGTAAATGGAAGAGGTTCATTGTTTGGGCTGCAAGTAAAGATATTGATCCCTTCTCAGCACCAGTCTCAGATATTTTTCTTTTCCTTTGTACCCTGTTTATGGAAGGAGCATGTTTCTCTAAATCAGGCTTCAACTATCTGCAGTTTCTTATTTTTATATGGCTAGCCAGTCTCGCTCCTTGCCTACTTTTAGATTATGGAAAGCATTTATGAAAGGTATCTTCTTGCTGACCCCTCCCACTAAAGAAACTTACCCACCTTGGGACCTCATTGTGCTGCTGCAGAATTTGACCTCAAGACCTTTCGAGCCAGCAGCCAGTTGTGACATGAATTTTTTGTCATGGAAAACCATCTTTAGTAGCCATTACTTCACCGAAAAGAGTTTCTGAGCTATAGGCGTGATCTTCCAAATCTCCATACATAATTTTTCATAAAGACAGTGTTTCACTACATAACCAATCCCTCCTTTATGCCTAACCTAAAGTAGCCACAGAAAGCAATATTAACCAATCTATTCAGTTACTGGTATTTTTTCCCAGTTTTTCCAACAAAGGAGAGTACATTCCTTAATGTTCATAGACAACTGCGTTTTTCTATGCATAAAAAAAACAGCACATGAAGTCAGATCAATTGTTTATAGCCTTTTTTGTTAACAAATTAAATTGAGTAGTGTCAAAACTAACACAGGCGAAATGGTTCACTGACTATATCACCTTCATTTATTCGCAGAGAAGATTAGAATTATCTCAGCCTCCAAGACTGCATTCTACTAGATCTGTGGCTGCTACTTCTGCATTTTCATCCAGGATTTCCATTGATGATGTTTGTGCAGCAGCCACCTGGTCAGTCACACCTTTGTTGTGCACTGTAAATTGGATATTGTATCTAGAAGCAGGGCTTCCTTTGGCTCGACAGTACTCCAGCACATCCTTCCATGAGGGCCACCCAGGAATCACATAGGTGGGGACTCCAACCTAATGAGAAAGAATGAAGAGGACAACTTCAGATTAGAAAGATGTTCTTCTTGTTTCACTTTTGCAGTCATTACACTTGGGTTTTCTGCCTGCAGGTAGCCCTCAGTCGGTCCGAATACCAGAGTCTTGGGATTTCTGTGTCAGATGCTGTGGCCTCTTCCATGACGTCAGGTCGTCAGGGGTATGAAACATGCAGCCGATGCCATTACATCAGTCTTTCTTGCCGAGAAGGAGCCCAAAGCAGAAGCAGTTCGCAAGTGCCGGTCGGCCGCTACCTGAAATTTTCGTTTTTCGAGTTTCAAACTTGAAGTCTTCTAAAGCTAAGTACCCCATTGGGAATTCTTTTTTCTTGCTCTAACCGATGTCAGAATAAGTTAACAATTGTCTTGCCTGTGGAAAGCAAATACCTGACAGAGTTTTTCATTCTTAATGTGTCACCTGTTTAGGCCCAGACTATGACGTCCCTCGCTGTCAGTTTTGTGCCTTGTTTAATGCCCGAACCATTCATCGCTGGGATATTTTTGTAGCTAAATTCTTTTGCTCTCGTTCTCCATATTCTGAAATGGCTTTGGTAAGCCATCCGACTACCGATCTTCCGAAAAAAACACAAAGAACAGAGATAGACCGTATAGGTCCAAAACTGCCAACAATGCTTCCGTTAAGCTAGTCAACAGTCTGACGTGAGGTGCCTTTGCAGCCCCTGATGCCCGCTTCTGCAGATTCGCAGACCTCTGCTGAGACCCATTCAGAGTCTGGTATGCAGCGAAATGCTTCTTCAACTGTGTAACCTGTGGATGTCTCTACCTTGAATGGGTCTGGAGCTGCTTTGCAGGCACTGGCTTCTGAGGGTGTATTCTGACCTACCGATATTCATATTAAACCGACAACTTCATTTTCAACTAAAACTACCAAGTTTCTCAGGCCCAGAGTTCGCACTACGCCTAGAAAACCGATGTCCAAAGCACATGCTCATGCTCCCATGCCACAAAAACAAATGCTTAGAATGGCTGAAGACCTTATTACTCTAATTAGGGGAAGCCAGCCTTCCTCTGCTGAAAGACAAATAATTGAATTTCCTTCTGATTCTCCAGACCCAGGAGTCTGATGACTCTGACCCTTCTGATTACCAGGACATACCCTCACCTACATATGAGGATTCAGATGCAGAGGAATCCATTCCCTCTGCCTCCCCTCCAGAGGATTTTTCTTTTGGTGAAACCTTGCATACCTTAAGAGAGCATTTCCGCTGGGAATGCCAGGACTATCCTCAGTCCAAAAAGAGACTCAGGGAGTTTTTAGATTTGCCTCAGCACAGGCCTTTAGCTATACCCCCTGTGCTGGATATTGCAGATGATGTCTTCATGGAGTACAGTCTTACTCCTGACACTTTACCACCAGCTCTTAGAAAACCTGACAGGTACTACAGAGTACCTAACTCTCACAAATTTCTCTTTAAGAATCCTACTGCGGATCCAGAGACAATTTCCCAGGGACCTAAAGGCATTAAGGCTACTGCAGCCAAAAACCCAACCCCTTCAGACAGGGATACTAGAGCTTTAGACAGATGGGGTAACAAGGTATATACCTCTGCAACTCTTGTCATCAGGGCTTTGAATTGCCACTTTCACGTGTTGAAGTACCAGCAACATATTATGGAACTAATTAAACAAAAAATGGTGTTACTTCCAGATTGTGCAGAAAATAAAGATTTACAAGAGTTAATGCATTCTGCAAACCAAGTTAGTAAACATACTTTTCAGTGTGGGTTTGATGCCTTAGAAGCATGTTGCAGGGCTGCTGTCACTGGGTCTGTACTGAGAAGGCATGCTTGGCTAAAGAAACATGTCTTGCCAGATCATGTCAAAGCAAAATTACTAGATGCTCCATTAAATCAGGAGTGTTTGTTTGGCACAAAAGCAGAAGTTGTTCTTAAAAAGATGGAAGAAAAAGCTAAATCTATGCAAACCGTCAAAGATTTCTTACAGGTGCAGCCACCTAGATTCAGTAGGCATTGGCCTTCAAAAAACTGGCCCTTTCCAGTCCCTCTCAGGCCTTCTCAGTCCAAACCCAGGGGAAACAGACCACCAAGACTACAGTCTCAGGGTATGCAGAGATCTTAACAATGGAGTGTTTCCACCTCAAAACCAGGGAGTGGTAAGCCACCCCCTTATGGAAAAAGTTCACAATGACTTTCCAATTATCCTTCCCAGCCATGCCCAAGTACTTGCGCCCCTAGGAGGAAAACTCACCCTTCATGCAAAAAACTGGATGTCCATTACTCAGGACCGATGGGTTCTAAACATTGTATCCCAGGGATACAGATTCTACTTCCACTCACTGCCAACCCCAAGTGGGTTGCCAGACCTTCCTCCAAACCAGTGGGCAGAGGCTCAAAAGCAAGTACTTTCCCTTCTCCATATCAGGGCTACTCAACCTGTTCCAGTAGAACAAAGGGGACAGGGTTTCTATTCCAGACTGGCTCCTGGAGCCTAGAAAAGAGAGCTCTTGGCACCCTATCCTGAATCTATCAATTCTCAACACCTTTCTGGTGGTCCTAAAATTCAATATGCTTACACTGCAACAGCCTCTTCCTGCGCTAGCCAAGGATGCCTGGTTAGTCACCCTAGACTTAAAAGAAGCTTATCTGCACATCCCCATAAGGTAGTCTTGCAGGAAATATGTACGTTTCAGGGCAGGCTCTATGCACTATCAGATGTTCTTCGTGTTTCACTGTTGCAGTCATCACATTTGGGTTATCTGCCTGTAGGTAGCCCTCAGGCGGCCTGAATACCAGAGTCTTGGATTCCTGCATCGGATGCTCTCTCTTCTTCCATGATGTCAGGTCATCAAGGGTATAAAACATGCATCCGACGCCATTACATCAGTCTTTCTTGCCGTGCGGTGCCCGAAGCAGAAGCAGTTCTCAAGTGCCAGTCTGCCGACTAATGAAATTTTCTTTTTCGAGTTTCAGAACCGAAGTTTTCAAAAAAAGATAAGTACCCCATTGGGGATCTTTTTTCTTGCTCCAACCGATGTCAGTAGAAGTTAACAATTCTCTTACCTGTGGAAAGCAAATGCCTCATAAAGATTTTCATTATTACTGCATTCCCTGCTTAGGCCCAGACCACGACGTCCCTCGCTGTCTGTTTTGTGCCTTGTTCAACCCATGAACTATTCGTCATCGGGCTATCTTTGCAACATATTATTTTGATGCTCTGTATCCATACTCAGAAATGGCTTTGTTAAACCATCCGACTACCGATCTTCCGAAAAAACGTAAGGATAAAGACAGAGACAGACCACATGGGGCCAAAACTGCCGACAACGCTTCCGTTAAGCTAGTCGCCAGTCCACCGGTACTCAGTGAGGTGCTTTTGCAGCCCCTGATACCCGCTACTTCAGATTCGCAGGCCTCCATCTTCTTCATCCAGGCCTAAAACTTGCACCACGCCTAGAAAACCAACGTGCAAACCGCATGCACAGGCCCATATGCCTAAAAAAACAAATGCTTAGAATGGCTGAAGACCTTATTACCTTAATTAGGGGAAGCCAGCCTTCCCCCCCTCTAAGAGACCTAGAACTGATTTTCCTTCTGATTATTCTGATCAGGAATCTGATATTTCTGTTCCTTCGGATTACCAGGATTTGCCCTTATCTATCTATAAGGATTCTGATGCAGAGGATTCCATTCTTTTGGTGAAACCTTGCACACTCTTAGGGAGCATTTCTGCTGGGAAAGCCAGGATTACTGACTCCAAAAAGAGGCTTAGGGAATTCTTACTCCTTCCTCACCATAGGCCTTTAGCTATCCCTCCTGTTGTGGACATTGTAGATGATGCTTTCTTGGAATCTAGCCTTTCCCCAGATACTTTACCTCCAGCTCCTAGAAAACCTGACAGGTATTACAGGGTACCTGACTCTCACAAGTTCCTCTTCAAGAATCCTACTGTGGATCCAGAAACCATTTCCCAAGGACCAAAAGGCAATAAGGCTACTGCTGCCAAAAATCCTACCCCATCTGATAGAGATTCTAGAGCCTTGGACAGATGGGGTAAGAAAGTATACACTTCTGCTACTTTGGCCATTAGGGCTTTAAATTGCCAGTTTCATATGTTAAAGTACCAGCAGCATATTATGGGACTGCTTAAACAGAAAATGATGTTGAATCCCCAAATGATGTGGATACTCTACAAAAGGGCCTTACAGAAACAGATGCTTGGTGCCAGAGCCATGGGCTCAAGCTCAGTGCCAAGAAATGTATAGTTATCCCCTTTGGGAAAAAACACGTACCCATGAATTACCATATAGTTGGCAGTACACTAAACACCGAAAGTGTGATAAGAGACTTAGGGACACAGGTGGACAGTGGTCTCACCTTCGATAACCACATCTCCACAACAGTCAGGAAATCCTTCTATGTGGCACACCTCATCACTAAGGGATTTTCATCCAGAAAAAAGGAGGTCATTATCCCACTGTACTCATCCCTCATTAGACCCATTATAGAATACAACGCCCCGTTTGGCATGTACCTCTCAAGACATCTACAACAACTAGAAAGGCCGCAGAAATACCTCACTAAAAGAATCACAGGCCTAAAGCAGATGCCCTATGCTGACCACCTTAAGAAACTGCAGCTATACTCTGTCGCATATTGTCTACTCGGAGGTGATCTCTGCTTAACATACAAGGCCATGTCAAACCCAGAGCTGTTGGACATGCTACACTTAAAGAAATCCCAATCCCTCAGAGCCACACTCTCCAGGGATCTAAACCTTGTCATCACAATAAACAAAACATGCTGGAGGGATAGGTTCCTGACCCAGAGATTCCCCAGATGGCATAGATTGCCCATACATGTCAAGCAGAGTGCCCCTTTGGCCCTCTTCAAAAGGAACCTTGACGATTGTATGGGTGAAAGGAAATTCACCCCAGGGATCACGTCAGTTGCCTTGCTAGACAGGGGTCCAGGGAAGTAAATAGTGTGGGAAGAAATAGCCAGGGAATTGTTATGGCTAGGCTTGTATAGACCCTAGGGCTGATAGCCTAGTACCAACCTATGTGCTGAACACAAAGAATTACAGGATTTAATGCATTCTGCAGAACAAGTTGGTAAACATACTTTGCAATGTGGTTTTGACTCTTTAGAAGCGTCTTGCAGGACTGCTGTCACTGGGTCTGTAATTGGAAGGCATGCTTGGCTTAAGGAGCAAAACTTGCCAGATCATGTTAAAGCTAAATTACTGGATGCTCCCTTAAACCAAGACCGCCTGTGTGGCAACAAAGCAGAAGTCGTCCCCAAAAGGATGGAGGAAAAAGCGAAATCTATGCAAACTGTTAAAAATTTCCTACAAGTACAGCCTCCCAGATTTAGTAGGCATTGGCCTTCAAAGAATTGATCCTTTCCAGTCTCTTCCAGGCCTTCTCAGTCCAAACCAGGAACAGCAGACTACCTAGGTTACAGTCTCAGGCTACGCACAGGCCTAAGCAGTGGGGGGTTCCCACTTTCAAAGCAGGGAGTAGTAAGCCATCCCCCCCATGGAAAAATGGCACAATGACTTAACCTTAACCCTTCCAAGCCTTGCTCAACTGCCTGCTCCCCTAGGAGGAAAACTTGTCCTGCATGCAAAAAACTGGGAAGTCATTACCCAGGATAAATGGTTTTTGAATGTAGTTTCCCAAGGATACAGATTCCACTTCCACACCCTACCAACCCCAAACGGTTGGCCAGACCTACCCCCAAATCAGTGGGCAGAGGCCCAACAGCAGGTTCTCTCTCTTCTAAGTATCAGGGCTATTCAGCTTGTCCCAGCAGAATAAAGGGGACAAGGTTTTTATTCAAGACTTTTCCTAGTACCCAGAAAAGACAGCTCCTGGCATCCTATCCTGGACCTCTCTATTCTAAACACCTTTCTGGTAATCCCAAAATTCAAAATGCTAGCACTTCAATAGCTGCTTCCTATGCTAGGCCAAGATGTCTGGTTGGCAACCTTAGAATTAAAGGAAGCTTACCTGCACATTCCAATAAGGGAAGCTTGCAGGAAATACCTACACTTCAGGGCAGGCTCCATGCACTATCAGTTCTCTGCATTTCCCTTTGGCTTATCTACTGCACCCAGGGTATTCACATTTTGCAAGCAGATAAATATTCAAATATACCCATACTTGGACAATTGTCTGATTCAGACAGAAAGCCAGGACTTGCTATTAAAACATCTGGCATTTGTAAAGAAACTTCTAACCTCATTGGGGTACACCATAAACTAAAAGAAATCTCACCTAGTACCCTGCCAACAGATTGTGTTCCTGGGAGCGAGCTTGAGCACAACTTCCCAGATGGCTTTCCTCACTCCAGAGAAACAAGTTTATTTGACAACGTACTTCAAACTGTTGGTCACAAAGACCCAGCTATCTGCAAGGAAAATTCTGCAAGCCCTGGGGTTCATGGCCTCATGCATTCTGCTAATTCAATATGCAAGACTGCATATCTCTGGTGTCAACATTCTCAGGACCTGGAAACAGTGATTCCTATCATACCTTGTCTAAAGGGCAGAAGCATGCAACCACAACAAGGGACTTCCTTTCACACAACCCCTTGCCGCCCAAATCCTGACAACAGAAGCATCAGACTATGCATGGGGGGCTCACATGGCAGGCAAATGCATTCAAGGCAAATGGAGCCCAGAACAAATTCCCCTGCATATCAATCAAAAAGAGGTGCTAGCTGTACAGAATGCTCTGACAGCCTTCAAATACCTTATCTTTCCAGGACAGCTCCTGATAAAGACAGACAACAGCACAGTTATGTGGTACATAAGCAAGCAGGGCAGAACACATTCTTACCCACCCTGCAGGTTAGCAGGTTAGCCATGTTTCTGTGTTACACAGCCTTGAGCAACCAAGTGCACCTACAAGCTCAGTTCCTGCCAGGCAAGAAAAATTCACTGGCAGACGACTTAAGCAGAAATCTACTGGACCCTCACAAGTGGAAACTGGAACCCAACTCATTCAAACTTCTAACCCAGAGGTGGGGAACACCGGAGGTGGACTTTTTGCCTCCCCCAAATCCACCAATTCAGCAAATTTTGCACCAGGAACCCTCACAGCAGAGCCTGGAAGGTGGATGCCCTATCCTTTACATGGAAAAAACTCTCAAGCTATGTCTTTCCTCTTCCTCTCAAAAGTGTACTACTCAAGATCAAATAAGACAGGCCAAGGGCAATCCTTATTGCACCAGACTGGCCACGCCAGCACTGGTACCCACTCCTATGCAGTCTGACTGCAGTGCCATCCTGGCACCTACATCAGACACCTTCCCTGCTTTCTCAGCAGGAGGGACAGATTTTGCATCCACAGCTGCAAACCCTAAACCTTGCAGCCTGGCTTATCTCCTGAATACATCACCAGCATCCCTCAGTAAACAGGTGCTGGACATCATCCTTGAGGCCAGAAGGCCTAGTACTAGGAAATCCTATGCTGAAAAGTGGAAAAGATAATTTTTCTTGGAGTCAGTCTTAAGGAAAGGACACAGCTGTGCCCACCTTCCCTCAAATCCTTGATTACCTAGCAGAGCTGCTCCACAGAGACCTATCCTTCTCATCCATTAAGATTTATGCCTCTGCCATCTCTGCTCATTATAATACTGAGCCACCTCTCTTTTCCTCACACTCTCATCAAACAGTTCCCGAGAGGAGCTAATAATTTAAAGCCACCTAGGAGAGCTCCAGCCCCGGCCCGGGACCTTAACTTTGTACTGGAGAAGCTCACACTTCCCCCTTTTGAACCTGCTGCTTCAGCAGATTTAAAATTCCTGTCTTGGAAGACAGCCATACTTCTAGCTATTACTTCAGCAAGAAGAGTGTCTGAGTTACAGGCACTAATGCCGGTGCAGCCCTTCATTATTTTCCATGCTGACACGGTTTCCCTCAGGACTAACCCTTCCTTTATGCCCAAGGTGGTATCCTGTGTGGCTTTAAACCAATCCATCCATTTGCCAACCTTTTTCCCTAATCCTCAGAATAAAGGAGAAAGGATCCTGCACTCCTGGATTTGCATGTACAGCTCAGGTTCTACCTTGACAGGACTAAGCCTTTCAAAAAATCTGACCAGCTGCTAGTCAGCTTTGCTACAGGGGCAGAGGACAAGGCCATTTTGAAGGAAACCATTTCCAAATGGATAGCACACTGCATCCATTTCTGCTACAAGCACCATGGAAAACCTACCCCTCTGGGGATCAGAACTCATTCCACTAGAGCTACTTCAACCTCTACAGCATTTCTCAGGGGAGTCCCTACCAGGGACATCCTGGAAGCTGCAACCTGGAGTTCTGTACACACCTTCACCAAGCATTACCACTTACCTATTTTTTCTAAATCCAGAGCTGGATTTGCTACAGCAGTCTTACAATGCCTGCTAGCCAGCTCTAACAGTTCTTGACTGCCTCCACCCTTCCTCAGCTTTGAGAATCAACCCAAGTGTGATGACTGCAACAGTGAAACACAAAGAACATAGTACAGTTGTGTACACATAAATGTAGATGTTCGAGTGTATTCACTGTTGCAGTCTTGTACACTTACCATAAATGTAGATGTTCGAGTGTATTCACTGTTGCAGTCCTGTTTTCTCTCCCTCCAGCCCCCTGGCTTTCTCTATCCTTTCCATCTATCCTCTTTATGGCCATCTTTTATGGCAGGGGTATTTACTTTTTACTTGAGGTGTTCCACACCATGTAATAGCTTCCAATTTTGGGGGGCTCCTGACATCTGGGGCAAGAAAAACTGATGTAATGGCATCGGCTGCATGTTTTATACCCCTGACAACCTGACTTCATGGAAGAGGCGACAGTATCTGACGTAGAACTCACAAGACTCTGGTATTCGGGCCGACTGAGGGCTACCTCAAGGCAGATAAAACTAAGTGTGATGACTGCAACAGTGACTACACTCGAACATCTACATTTATGATAAGTGTACACAACTATACTTTGTCTTACCATAACTTGGCATTTGTGTTGTCCATCTTCATTCTTCCCCACTTTCCCACCCAACCATCCCCCTGCCTTATTCTTCTAGAGAATCTAAAGAAGATTGCAAGATGCTTATGTCCCAAGTCTGAGCCTCAGTTACCCTTTTCTCTATCCATCTGCCCTTTTTATCTAATGGATGGTGAGTCAGCAGAATCGATCTGAGGTTATGGAGTTGGTGTAGTGCATTATTGGTAAGGAGAAGAGCTCGAGAGTCCGATCCAAGTCTGGAAAATGTGGCCAAGCCAGATTTGAGACCCAGTCATGAGGAAGAATGAAGATGGACAACACGAATGCCAAGTTGTGGTAAGACATAACTTTTTACTGTAAAAAAAACAAGCAAGAAACAAAAAAAATGCCACACTGTGTGCCACAAAAAGATATTTTACTCCACCAAGTGCTTTCATTCCTATCTTAAACGGAACTTCATCAGAGTAATAAAAAGAATAATTTCCTCTAATTTAAATACCACTGTTTGACACCAACTTTAGTAAAACATTTAGAGATGCATCACGTGATACAAAGTACGACATAATCCACATTAAACATTAATTTAAAACCACGTTTGAAACATCCAACGAAAAATCATTTAAAATACATTCTTAATACAGTTTTCTAAACCATGTTTAATAAATAAAATATATATATATATATTTATATATCTATATATATATATATATATATATATATATATATATATATATATATATATATATATGAAATATAGTGAGCACGATCTTCTGTCTCAAGAACACAAATGCACCAGCACGACACCAGCAGTTCACAAAGCAATAACTTTTAATTCCAATTAAAATCACAAACGGTTAAGCGCTTTCATCCACCAGGGACTTCTTCAGAACAAAAATTTAAAATTACTAATCCCTTAAATACAATTAAAAAATACATCACATGTCCTTCATAGTTAAAACCTTAAAGTGCTAGTGTCTACAAAATGCTGGCCCATACGACCTTCCATCAATAAAATAGCAGTATTAAATAAACCCTTTTCCACACAACTGTTAATTTATTTGCGATTGTCCAAAACAGGTTTGATAGATATATGTTCGTTTAAACCAGGGTGGATGGAGGCATTTAATCTAACCTGCCACCTCACCTCTTTTTCACTCACTGCCTTTTTAACATCCCCACCCCTTGCATTGTTTCTAACTACCTCTAAAATACCAAATTTAAAGTTGGAACACTCCTTACTAACTTTTAAATGCTTCCATAGAGCATTCTTTTCGTCCTGTTTCCTTATACTATATTGGTGATCATAAATTCTATTGCGGAAACAACGGGTAGTTTTCCCTACGTAAAAACAAGGGCAGTGGGTGCACAAGGCTAAATAAATCAAGTTGGTAGATCTACAATTCCCTTTTTGAAAATAAATTTTAGTATTGTTAAAATTCTCCAAAGTGACTTCCTGCTCTACCATAATGTATTGGCACTGTGAACACGTGCCACACTTTGTAGTTCCCCTCATAATATCAGTCTTGGTCTGTTTGTTCTCTAACAGAAACTTCAAATTCAGGCCATTCCTGTGTACAAATTGGGGTTCACTCCCCACAATTTCCCAAATCCTTTTATCAGTCTGAAATACCTTCCAGTTATGCTGGATAATATTTTTGATGTATTTGCTATGGTGCCCATATTGTAGTATACAAGCTTTCCCAAAGTTGTTGACAGTTTCTGTGTTCCTCCTGGGAGTAGGTTTATTGGTCAATGCCCCACTACCCAACAATGGGGTGTACCTGTTACCCCACTGTTGTCGGACATATGTCCTTAGATCGTTGATCATACTCACAGGATAACCCCTTTCTAGAAAAAATGTACCAATTTTCTCCAATTCCATATCCAAATCCCCCATTTCCGACGTCATCCTCGCAGCTCGAATAAACTGCCCTTTTACTATACTCCTCTTTTGGGCCCATGGATGAGTACTACTAAAATGAAGGTAGGAATTACTGAAAGTGGGTTTCCTGTGAATATTGGACTTAAATTTTCCACCGTCCAATGTAACCAACACATCAAGATATGAAATACTTTTGTTGTCCACATATATATATATATTGTTCAAATAGAAAAATCCAATCCTTAAGATGTTCATTCATTAAAGATTTGATTCAGTGAAGGTTACAAACATTGAGCATTAACTTTTAAAATACTTTTAATAGAAATTAAGTTATTTAATCCTGGTGGGACTGCGGTGGTGGTGCTGCGGTAGCGTTGTCGCATCACAGTACGACATTGTCCTGTTCGATTCTCAGCTAGAGCGTCTTCTGTGTGGAGACGTGCGTGAATGGGCGTACCTTCATTGAAGGTTGTGCGTCAGAGCTGGCAACTCGGCCCGTAAAAATCTACTGCCAATCATTAGTGGACCGGAGTTCCGCTGTGTGGCGACCCCTAACTGAGAAAAGCTGAAAGACACAACAGCAATCCTGATGGGACTCCAGCATTCAACAGCAGTTGCCGAAATATGTCTTTTCCACCAGTAATTCCCAATGTCCCCCTCTTAACAGGCAAGTTATTTTTTCAAGTATGGTGAATACGAATTTACTAAAATCTTTACGTTGAACCGAGTGTTTATACAGGGCATAACAAGGGTTTTTTTGCATGTAGCATAGGTATGTTGGTATATTCTCATCTTCAAAGGTCCTTCTGTCTTCCCAACATAAAATGCTGGTCAAGAAGAACAGAAGGCAATGTAAAAGACACCTTTTCATGTTACTGTCTTATCTCCGTTTTAAAGAAATTAGTTGAGAATAACTAGGAACAGTTTTTGTGTCCTACAAAAAATAAAAATACATTGTTTTCATACCCATATTTTTTGTAGAAACATTCATATTGTGCTTACTTCCAGAGTAGTTTTCAAATTCCTGTTTTTGAACACAAAACTGGGTTGGGATCCTACATTGTCTAGTAACCCAAAAGCACCAAAAACAGTTATTAATTATCTTTTTCAGTGAGATAACTTCCCTTTTATATTCCAGTACTACTGCTTGCGATAAAATTTCTTTATTCATAGGTGTGATCTTAACTTCATTACCGTTAACTTGACGTAAAAGTGGACCAAATTGTGTTCTCTCCGATCTCGCCCATTCATGAACTTCCATTCACATATTGGCTGGATAGCCATGGTTTGTGAGTAAATCACACAATTTGGTGATTTCTACATCAAAGATTTCATCATCTGACACAGGCCTACTTAGTCTAATCAATTTCCCCATCACCAGATCTGTTTTCTGCCACAAAGGGTGTTGACTGTCAAAATGCAGGTAGGCATTCAAAAAAGTTTCTTTTCTATAGATGTTGGACTCATACCTGTTATCAGCAAGTTTTTTTGGTGATTGTAATGTCCAAAAAGTTAATGGAACAATCATTCATTTGATATGTAAATTCCAAAAAAAATCAGTAGAACAGTTAATAAAATCAATAAATGTCGGCAGGTCTTCAACACTCCTTTCCACAAAATAAAAATATCATTCAGATGCATCAAATACATCTCAATCGTGGATGAAAAGGTGGCATTCAAGATGGTCATGGTTTCCCAGAACTAGAAAATCATATTGTCAAAAATAGGGTCTGACACTGCCCCCATAGCTACACCCTTCAGTTGTTTAAAGTACTCACCTTCGTAATAAACAAAAGTCGTTGGCAAGTATCAGTTCCATACATTGAAGTATACTGTTTATCTCGGAATTGTCTAATTGGATGCCCTTAGTCATTGCTTCAAAAAAACATTCTAACCTTTGCTTATGTGGTATCTCTGCAAATAAATCTTTGATGTTAGTAGTCACAAATAAACCATCCGGAAGGAAAACAGTGTTAGCCAAGAGCTCTAAGAAATTTGCCACAAGTCCTTTAACAGATGTTTGTTGTACAACAAAAAAGTTTTAAGTTTGTAGTCAACAAATTTGGCTAATGGTTCAGTTTTAGAACCCGCTGGGGGACGTACAGACATTTATTGATTTCATTAACCATTCTAATGATTTTTTGGAATTTATATATCAAGTGAATGATTATTGCATTAACCTTTTGGATATTACAATCACCAAAAATCTTGCTGATAATCGGTATGAGTCTAACATCTATATAAAAAGAAACCTTTTTGATTGTCTACTTGCTTTTTGACAGTAAACACCCTCTGTGGCAGAAAAGAAATTTGGTGAAGGGGCAATTGATTAGATTAAGTAGGCTTGTGTCAGAAATTGACATTTTTGAAGTAGAAATTATTAAATTGTGAGACTGTATGATTTACAGTTGGGTCCTGACCTCCTTTCACTGTTTGTGGAGTTTTCCATTTCTCTACCTGGATGTGCTCTGGTTTCCTACTATCCCCCATTCCAAAAAAAATGTGCTGTCCAATTGGCTGTACTAAATTACCTGTACATATTTGTTGTATTTATGATTGCTGCTGTGGTCTGAGTCGTCAGTGAAAAGGGTCTATGAATCGGCCCTTTTACTGGGTTAAGCCATTACAACGTTGCACATCTTATTTCAAGATGTTTTGAAGAAAAATAATTTATTTTCAGGTGGTTTGAGTACCTAGCAAACCCCCAGAAGCTTTGAATTATTTAAAAAGGTCCTCCTGGCAGGTTGAAGTCTCCTGTATTTCAAGACACTTAAAAACGTTTAGACACTCTGATATAGTTTTCCTTTCTGTTATAAGGTTGCCGATATTAGTTAATATAAAAAAAAAAAAGCGAAATTAAGTTTTACTTTAACATTCTGCAGCAGTTGTAATGGAACCTGCATACATTGTTGAAATTTGCTGCAAACTATATTTAATTTGTATCACTTTCCCATCTAATTCCCATCCCATTAGTATAGTTTGGAGACAGGCAAATGTGAATGTTAAAGGAATGTTTTTGAGATAGGAAATACTGCAATTGATGAATACCAGACCTTGAATCTGCTAACTCCTTTACTGGAAAGTTGTGTATGTAGATCTGTGTGTGTGTGTATATGTGTGTAGTGTAATAAATTATTTCATTTATACAGATATTTCATTTTTTTATTTTTTTAGGTACACATCACCAGACTTCCTTTATGTCAGGTCTTGGTTACCGTGTATATTTTTTGCTGGTGGGATAACTATGGGAAACATTGGACGTCAGCTGGCTGTGGTAAGTCTATGACTGATTTTTTTTTTTTTTTTTGGTTGGATGCCTATTTAATGAATCACAAGTTGTTTTACCATCATAATATTAAATTCAAAACCTGCTTACATTTGACAGAGCAAGTTAAAGCTGTTGGGGAAGTGTAGTTATTTGATGCTAGCACCTGCACTTTCCACACCAGTTTATCAAGCTTTCTCCATCCCTTCCCCATGTGCTGCAGTTAACCAGTCATGTAGATTTTTTTTTTTTTAAGCCTGTATGGTTTTGCATTCCTCCACTCTCTACAACAGCATTTTCTTTCCATACAGTATCCTCTCCTTAAGTAGCTTTCTCATATCCAGTGTGTTAGTCTACCAGTTGTGACCCCCCCACTTACTTTCCATTTCTTTTCTGCATAAACGTATATCCTGACAGTACTGCTTCAAAGCTTTATGCATCCATATCGTGTCTTATCACTTCTGTCTCATTTCAAGTGAAAAATAATCCTATCCTACTGCACTTTTCCTCGTATCTTTCCCTCTAAGCCTTCGATAACTACAGTAACCTTTCTCTGACTCCCTTCACCAGTTTATCTGCCTCTTAAGCCCCCCCTCAAAAAAAAAATTGAATACAGTATTTCATATGTGGCATAGCCAGTGCTGTGTACAAGGAACAGTCTGTTCCATTTTCCCATGATCAAGCCTGAGTCAAATATACCCTGCATTCTGTTAGTCTTTGCCACCATCCTGTTCCACTGCTCTCCTTTCTTGGTTTTAGAGGTAAGAGTATGAACATTCCTAAATGGCATTATGTATCTGAATTACTGTGTTGCAAATGTAGTACCCTTATATTTTCTTCCACTGAAGCTTTGCAACTACCTTAGAAATTATTTCAATCACTTCCTTAACTCTCCCTTCATGGTGACTGTGTTGTCTTACAACATATCCAGCCCAATGTAGATCATTAGCACTTGTATGCGTGTTACTCATCACACCAAAGTAGTAACTGATACAAGTACTAAACAGTGTCTGTCCCCAAAACTACCACCTGTGGCACACCACTGTTGCATACCACCTGTCCCTTTACAAAACATTATCCCTATACATAACACCATATCAGGTGTGCTCTTCATCCACCATTTCACCCAGTTTATGAACTTGTAAGCCGATGTTCTTCATGTTTCACTGTTGCAGTCATTACGTTTAGGTAATCTGCTGGCAGGTTGCCCTCAGTCGGCCTGAATTCCAAAGTCTTGGGTCCTGCGTCGGCTGCTGTTGGTAAACTTTTTTCTTGCTTTTTACCGATGTCAGAAAAAGTTAATAATTGTATTACTTGTGGGAAACAAATACCTCATAAGAATTTCCATTTATACTGTATTCCTTGCTTAGGCCCTGATTACAACGTGCCTGGCTGTCGTTTTTGTGCTAGATTTAACCAACGCACTATTAAGCGTCAGTATATTTTTGCATCAAAGTATTTTGGAAACAGATTTAACTACCCAGAAATGTCGTCGGATAGTAATCAGACTACCGGAGTACATAAAAAATGCAAAGAAAAGGACAGAGAAAGGCAGTCGAGATCCAAAACCAACGAAACTTCTCCTAAGCCAGTCCCCGGTTCACCGGTACTCAGTGAGGCACTTTTGCAGCCCCTGATACACACTACCTTAGAGTCGCAGGCCTCTACCGACACCCATGTGGAGTCCGGCATGCCGCAAGATACTCAAGGTATTGGACCGACGGATGTATCTCCTGAGTAGGCACCGGCTTCTGAGGATGTATTCAGACCTCAACATTTGTATATCAAACCGACGACAGCTGCAAAACAAAAGACAAAAGCAACTTCTAAAACTAAAAAACTGACGCATGAGCCACATGCACAGGCCTCTATGCCTAAAAAACAGATGATCAAAATGGCTGAAGACCTTATTACCTTGATCAGGGGGTACCCGTCCCCCTCCAGATAAGAGGACTAGGCAAGACACTGATTATGAATCTTCAGATCAGGTTTCTATTTCTTCTGATTCTCTTCTGATCAGGAATTATCTATACCTCCCTATGAGGATTCTGATGGTGAGGAGTCTATTCTATCTGCATATCCTCCTGAGGATTATTAATTTGGAGAAACCTTGCATACTTTGAGGGAGCATTTTCATTGGAAGAGTCAAGACTTCTCGGAATCAAATAAGAGGCTCAGGGATTTCCTTCTTCTCCCTCAGCACAAGCCTTTAGCCATTCCCCCTGTTTTGGACATTGTGGATGATGTGTTTTCGGAGTCAAGCTTGACCCCTGACTCCTTACCTCCGGCTCCCAGTAAGCCTGACAGATATTACAGGGTCCCTGACTCACATAAATTTTTATTTAGAAACCCTGCTGCTGATCCTGAAACTATTTCACAGGGTCCAAAGGGAGTTAAGGCCTCAACAGCAGAAAATCCTACCCCCTCTGACAGAGATTGAAGGGCACTAGACAGATGAGGAAAAAAGGTTTATACATTTGAAACCTTGGCAATCAGGGCCTTAAACTGTCAATTTCATATGCTTAAGTACCAACAACATATTATGGGATTGCTGAAACAGAAAATGATGTTGATTTCAGAATGTGCAGAAAATAAAGAATTGCAGGAATTATTGCATGCAGCTGAACAAGTTGGAAAGCATACTTTGCAATGTGGTTTTGATTCCTTAGAGGCCTCCTGCAGGGCCGCAGTTACTGGATCTGTGATTAGGAGGCATGCCTGGTTAAAGGAACAAAACTTGCCTGATCATGTTAAAGCTAAATTGCTAGATGCACCTTTACAGCATGATTCTCTGGTATTAAGGCAGAAGAGGTTTTAAAGAAAATGGAAGACAAAGCTAAGTCTATGCAAACTGTCAAAGACGTCTTACAAGTGCAGCCACCAAGATTCAGTAGAGACTGGCCTACACAAAATTGGTCCTTTCCTGTGACAGAGCTCAAAGGGGCAAATCCAGATGCCCTAAGGGTTCCAGATACCAGGCACAAGATTCATACAGGTCAAAGCAATGGGGTACTTCCACCTCCAAATCTGGACGAGATAAAGCGCAAACCTACAGAAAGCAATCCCAATGACTTCCCTCTGCCTACAACAAGCACTTATCTTTTGGCAGCACCCATAGGGGGAAAATTTGCACTTTTTGCTCAAAATTGGCAGTTAATAACCCAGGACAAGTGGGTACTAAACATCGAGATACAGATTCCATTTCTACACTCTGCCAATGGCAAATGGTTGGTCAGATTTGCCAAAAAATCAATGGGCAGAGTCACAGAAACAGGTTACGTCCCTCATGGATATGGGGGCCATTCAGACAGTACCAGAAAAGGAAAAAGGACAAGGTTTTTACTCGACTATTCTTGGTACCCAGAAAGGACAAGGCCTGGCGGCCAATATTGGATTTATCAATTTTGAACACATACCTGGACATTTCAAAATTCAAAATGCTGACTTTGCAGCAGCTTCTGCCCATGCTGGGCAAGAATGCTTGGCTGCTGACTTTAGACCTAAAAGAGGCATACCTGCCTGTCCCAATAAGACAATTGTGCAGAAGATACCTCGGATTCAAGGCTGGCTTAATGCATTACCAATTCTCTGCACTGCCCTTTGGCTTATCTACTGCGCCCAGGGTGTTTACAAAATGCCTGGCACCAGTAATTGCATTTTGCAGACAAAGAAGTTTAGTTATTTATTTATTTATTTGTTTATTGCAGTTGGTTTTTTCAATGGAGTCCTGGGGAGAAAAGCTCCAAAACAAAATATACATTCAACAATTTACATTAACAATCTAGGTACAGAGAGTTATTGGTACTATGTTGGCAGGAAAAGCAAAACTTATCATATGTAGAGTAGCAGTCATAACAGTAAATACAATTAAGAAGTGAAACTACAAGTAATAGAGACAGATTAATAGAGATTAGAGAACAAACATAGTAGGTTCATAAAGTAGGATAAGGTATTGTAGGAGATTTAGTAGAGTTAGTTATGTGGGGTGGGAACAAGAACATTCCCACTGTGATGCTAGAGAGAAAGAGACTTTTTGAAGGTGGAGTGGTTAGAGGTGGTGCAGAATGTGTGGTGGTAGGAGTTCAGAGAGAGGCGAAGCTGAGGAAAGGAGAAAGGGTTTTTTCCTGGTGGATGAGTAGGTTTATGCACTTCAAGTAGATTTTGATTGTTTGATCTTAGAACTCTGCTAGGTAGGTGCATTTTAAAGGCAGAGGAAAGGGAGGGACAGAGTGGAGACACAGTGGTGAGTGGAGGACTTATGACTGGTGGCGAATAAGAAGTATACAAATATATCCTTACTTGAACGACTGTCTCACTCAAGCAGAGAACAAGGACACTCTTCTTCGACACGTTTGTGAAAAGGCTTCTAACATGTCTAGGGTACACAATAAACGAAAAGCAATCACAACTGGTACCCTCTCAATAGATAGCATTCCTGTGTGCAAGCTTGGATACAACTGCCCAGATGGCTTACCTCACACCAGACAAGCAAAGGCAACTGACTGCTTACTTCAAACTGATGGCAACAAAAACCCAGTCTTCTGCAAGGCAAATTCTGCAGGCTCTGGGCTTCATGGCATCATGCATCCTACTAATTCCATATGCAAGACTGCATATGAGGAAACTTCAGTGGTACCTAAAAGGTTTATGGAGTCAACATTCACACAGTCTGGAAACAATGAATGTTCATCGTGTTACACTGCTGCAGTCATTACACTTGAGTTATCCTGCCGTCAGGCGGTTCCCCAGTCGGCCAGAGTTCCAAAGTCTTGGTCCAGCGTCGGTTGTTGTCGCCTCCTCCCTGACGTCAGTGCGCCAGGGATATATAAGATGCAGCCAACACCATTTTCTTCAGTCTTTCTTGCTGTGCGGTGCCTGAAGCAAAAGCAGTTCGCAAGTGCTGGTCGGCCGACTCCTGAGATTTTCATTTCCGAATCCAGAACCGAAGTCTTCTAAAAAGCTAAATACCCCGTTGGAGAATCTTTTTCTTGCCTCAGTCCGATGTCAGTAAAAGTTAATAACTGTATTTCTTGTGGGAAGCAAATACCTCATAAGGATTTCCATTCTTATTGTATCCCATGCCTAGGCCCAGACCACGACATCACTGGTTGTCGGTTTTGTGCTAGGTTTAACAAGCGCGCTATTAAACGTCAGTTTGATTTTGCCCGACATTACTTTGGCAGAAAATGTAATTATACGATGCCGTCGGAACTTCCAATGACCGCAATTCATAAAAAGCGCAAAGACAGGCATCCGAGGCCCAAAATGGACGACAACGCCTCTTCTAGGCCAGTCGCCAGTTCTCCGGTTTTCAGCGATGCGCCTTAGCAGCCCCTGATGACTGCTTCAGCAGAACCACAGGCAGCCACCGACTCCTTAGTGGAGATGTCTGGGCCATCGGACGCCCAAGTTTTACAGACTACCGAAACTGACCCTGCAGAGGGATCCGGTGTACATGAGCCTCCTGCTACTTCAGAGGGTGTATTCAGACCTAGTCAGCTCAGCCTTAAATCCTCTTCTAAGTCTAAACCACCTCTTAAATCTAAGAAATCACAGTCTCCAGGGCAGGCCTCCATGCCTAAGAAACAAATGCTCAAAATGGCCGAAGACCTGATCACTCTGATCAGGGGGTCCCATCCCCCTCCTGATAAAAGGCCCAGACAGGATGTGGATTCTGACTCCTCCGACCAGGTGTCCATTTCCTCACAGTCTTCCTCAGACCTAGGTTACTTTTTACTCCCTTATGAGGATTCTGATGCTGAGGAATCCATTCCATCAGCCTCTCCCCCCAGAGGATTACTCTTTTGGAGAAACTTTACACACCATGAGGGAGCATTTCCATTGGGAGGGCCAGGATTACTCAGAATCCAAGAAAAGGCTCAGAGAATTCCTACTTTTACCTCAACACAGACCCCTGGCTATTCCGCCAGTGTTAGACATTATGGATGATGTGTATACTGAATCCAGTTTAAATCCTGATTCCTTACCTCCAGCTCCAGTTAAACCAGACAGGTATTATAGAGTCCCTGACTCACACACATTTCTGTATAAAAGCCCGGTGGCAGACCCAGAAACTATTTCTCAGGGAGCCAAAGGGGTCAAGGCCTCATCAGCAAAGAACCTAGTTCCCTCTGACAGAGACTCCAGAGCATTAGACAGATGGGGAAAGAAAGTATATACATCTGAAACTTTAGCAATGAGGGCTTTGAATTGCCAGTTTCACATGTTAAAATACCAGCAATTTCTGATGTCTCAGTTGAAACAAAAAATGCTTTCAGATACAGATCCTCCTAATTTTAAAGAAATGCAGGATTTATTGCATGCTGCTGAAGAAGTGGGAAAACATACTTTGCAATGTGGTTTTGATTCTTTAGAGGCCTCCTGCAGGGCAGCAGTTACAGGCTCTGTCATTAGAAGACACGCATGGTTAAAGGAACATGCATTGCCAGATCATGTTAAAGCAAAACTACTGGATGCCCCTTGCAGCATGATGTCCTATGTGGAGTTAAGGCAGAAGAGGTACTAAAGAAAATGGAGGATAAGGCAAAATCTATGCAAACAGTGAAAGATTTCTTACAGGTACAGCCTCCAAGATTTAGCAGAAACTGGCCAACAAAAAATTGGTCCTTTCCTGTTACAGACAGACGTCCAAGAGGTAGAGGACAGCCACAAGGTCCTTACAGGCCTCGGCAATGGGGTGCACCAGGCCAGAAAGAAGGAGAAGACAGACAACCTTACAAAAAACAGTCCCAATGACTTCCCACTACAGCTGCCAAACATTTCTCTCTTGGCAGCCCCACTGGGAGGAAAACTGGCTCTTTTCTATCACAATTGGCATATGATCACCAAAGACAAATGGGTTCTCAATATCATTTCACAAAGTTACAGGTTTCACTTTCACACTCCGCCAAGGTTAAAAGGAATTTCAAATCTGCCACCATATCAATGGGCAGAGGCTCAAAAACAAATTACAGCACTCATGACCATTGGAGCTATTCAAAAGGTACCTCCGCAGGAACAAGGACAAGGATTTTACTCGAGACTCTTTCTGATACCCAGAAAAGACAAAGCCTGGGGGCCCATTCTGGATCTTTCATCTCTAAACACTTACCTGGATGTCCCAAAATTCAAAATATTGACATTACAGCAGTTTCTTCCCATGCTGGGCAAGCAAGCTTGGCTCGTGACTTTGGACCTCAAGGAGGCATACCTGCATGTCCCTATCAGACAAAACTGCAGAAGATACCTCATATTCATAGCTGGTCCAATGCACTATCAATTCTCTGCACTGCCCTTTGGCTTATCCACTGAGCCCAGCATCTTCACAAAGTGCCTGGCACCAGTAATTGCATTTTGCAGACAAAGAGGAATTCAAATTTACCCATACCTGGACGACTGCCTAATTCAAGCAGAGAGCAAAGACATTCTCCTGAAGCATCTGGCGTTTGTAAAAAAGTTACTAAGTTGCCTGGGGTACACAGTAAACAAAAAGAAATCAAAACTAATGCCCTCACAAGAGATAATATTCCTGGGTGCCAGCTTGAACTCAACGGCCTAGATGGCTTATCTCACGCCAGACAAGCAAGGACATTTGACTCAATACTTTCAGTTGATGGCAACAAAGACCCAACTCCCTGCAAGAAAAATTCTGCAGGCCTTGGGCTACATGGCATCTTGCATACTACTAATTCCATATGCCAGACTGCATATGAGGAAACTACAATGGTACCTAAAGAGTGTATGGTCTCAACACTGTCAAAGTTTGGAAACAGTTATACCACTAATACCTTGCCTTCAGAAGGAGTTGTTTCGATGGTGGGCTCAAGCTTGTCACCTCAACAAGGGACAGCCTTTTACTCAACCCACACCCAGGCAAACACTGACAACAGATGCATCGGATTACGCCTGGGGAGCACACATGGCAGGAAAATGCATTCAGGGCAAGTGGCCTATAGAACAAAAGCATCTTCACATCAACCAAAAAGAGATGCTAGCTGTACAAAATGCCCTTATAGCTTTCAAGGACCTGCTACATCCAGGACAACACCACAGTAATGTATGTGGTACATAAACAAGCAAGGGGGCACCCATTCATACCCCCTCTGCAGACAAGCAATGACCTTGTGGGACACAGCTATAAGCTATCAAGTTCATCTACAAGCACAATTCCTGCCAGTAGAGAAAAACACACTGGCAGACGACTTAAGCAGAAATATCTTGGATCCACAGAAATGGGAACTGAATCCACAAATGTTCAGAATGATAACCCAGAAATGGTGGAGCCTGGACATAGATCTGTTTGCATCACCAAAGAATTGCCAGCTACAGAAATTCTGCACAAGGAGTTACCATCCACAAGCATGGAAAGTGGATGCCTTCTCATTCAGCTGGAAAAATCTAACAGTATACGCATTCCCACCACTGCCTCTTCTTCCAAAGGTACTCATAAAAGCCAGGCAAGAGGGGCCAAAAATGATCCTGATTGTACCAGACTGGCCACGCCAGCACTGGTACCCAATCCTAAAAAACGTAGCACAAGGACCACCCTGGATTTTGCCTCAAACACCACATCTACTCTCTAAGAACAACAGTCAGATTCTCCACAGCCAGCTAAGGACCTTACACCTCGCTGCATGGAAGATACCTTATCAAAGCAAGCAATGCCTCTCTCCAAAGCTGTTATGGCTGTCATCCTGGAGGCCAGAAGGCCTAGTACCAGGAAAGCCTATTCGGATAAGTGGAAGAGATTCTGTTCTTGGAACCAGGCTCACAGCCTTGACCCTCTTGTGCCAAACATTCCTCAGATACTACAATATTTGACTGAGATGCTCGACAAAGGCCTCTCCTTTTCATCCATCAAGATCCATGCCTCTGCCATCTCTGCTCATTACAACACGGATCCACCAATTTTCTCTAATCCTTTGCTAAAACAATACCTCAGAGGGGCAAAAAACACAAGACCGCCCCGTAGAGCACCTGCTCCAACTTGGGACCTCAACTTTGTTTTGGAAAAATTAACTTTACCTCCCTTTGAGCCAGCTAGCACAACAGAATTAAAATACATCTCTAGGAAAACTGCTCTGCTCCTGGCACTTACATCAGCACTAAGAGTTTCAGAATTATAGGCACTAATGGCAGTGGAACCTTTCCTCATTTTCCACCAGGACAGGGCGTCCTTAAGAACTAACCCTACTTTTATGCCTAAGGTGGTTTCAAGTGTGTCTCTAAACCAAACTATTAATTTGCCAACTTTTTATCCAAAACTACAGAATAAAGGGGAGAGACTACTGCATTCATTGGACATTCACAGGCAGTTACGCTTCTACTTGGACAAAACCAAAGCTTTCAGAAAATCTGAACAATTATTGGTAGCATATGCTGCAGGAGCACAGGGAAAAGCCATTTCAAAACAGACTATTTCCAAATGGATAGGACATTGCATACGTTTCTGCTAAACACACCATGGGAAACCTGTGCCTACCAGCATTAGATCTCACTCCACCAGGGCAACAGCCACATCAGTGGCCTACCTCAGAGGGGTACCTACCAAGGATATTTTGGAAGCAGCAACATGGAGCTCTGTGCATACCTTCACCAAGCATTATCATTTGCCTCTATACTCCAAATCCAGAGCTGGCTTAACCTCTGCAGTGCTGCAGGGCCTTATAGCCACCCCTAATGCATTATAGAACCAGCCACCCTACCTCAGCTTTGGGATTCTACCCAAGTGTAATGACTGCAGCAGTGTAACACGATGAACATAGTACAGTTTTGTACCTACCATAAATGTAGATGTTCGAGTGTTGATACTGCTGCAGTCCAGGTTACCCTCCCTCCATCCCCTCTTCATTGCTATTACATACCTAGGTCTACTACCCTTAACTACCTTTGGGGGATATTTGCTGGTAACTGAAAGTTTTTGTTTGCTTTTCTTATTTATGTTTTATTAGCAATTTGAATTGCCTACCTATTTGGGGGCACCTGACATCTGGGGCAAGAAAAACTGAAGAAAATGGCGTCGGCTGCATCTTATATACCCCTGTCGCACTGACGTCAGGGAGGAGGCGACAGCAACCGACACCGGACCAAGACTTTGGAACTCTGGCCGACTGGGGAACTGCCTGACGGCAGGATAACCCAAGTGTAATGACTGCAGCAGTGTTAACGCTCGAACATCTACATTTATGGTAGGTGCAAAACTGTACTTTCCTCTCATTCCCTGCCTGCAACAGGAGTTTCTATGGTGGGCAAAGGCATGTCACCAAAACATGAGACTGCCCTTCACTCTACCCCATGCCAGCCAAACCTTAACAACAGACGCATCAGATTATGCCTGGGGGGCCCACATGGCAGGAAGATGCATTCAGGGCTTATGGACACCAACACAAATGCATCTACATATCAACCAGAAAGAGATGCTAGCTGTTGAAAATGCCCTAACAGCCTTCAAGGACTTACTTCATCCAGGACAACTACTGGTAAAGACGGACACCACCACAGTCATGTGGTATATAAACAAGCAAGGGGGCACACACTCATACCCCCTTTGCAGATTAGCCATGGCACTGTGGGACACCGCTTTGACCTACCAAATAAATCTTCAAGCTGAATTCCTGCCAGGAAAACAAAACACTCTGGCAGATGATTTAAGCAGAAACCTTATGTATCTTCACGAGTGGAAACTAAATCCACAAGTCTTCAGCATGATAACAGAGAAATGGGGGAGCCCAGACATAGATCTATTTGCCTCTCCTCAAAATTATCAATTGAAAAGATTCTGCACAAGGACTTATCACAGACAGAAGCATGGAAAGTGGATGCCCCATCCTTCAGCTGGAAAAAAACTATCAGATGTTCTTCATCTCACATTGCTGCAGTCCTTACACTTGGGTAGTCCGCTGTCCTCGGTCGGCCCGAATATCAAAGTATAAGGCTGACGTCGGTCAGGGCGCATTTAACTGACGTCAGGACATCAGGGTACAAATGCGCATGCCCGACGTCATATCCTCAGTCTTTTTTGCCGCATGGTCCGATGCAGAAGCAGCATTGCAAGTGCCGGTTGGCGTTCTGAGATTTTTCGATTTAGAAGTTTCAGACCGAGTTCAAAGTTGGCTAAGTCCCCTTGGGAATATTTTAGTTTTTCTTGCCTCAGTCATTTACGGATGTCAGAAAAGTCAATAATTGCGTTTCTTGTGGGAAACAGATACGCATAGAGATTATCATACTTTGTGTATTCCTTGCTTAGGGCCTGAGCACGGCGTTGTTGGCTGTCGCTCTTGTGCTAGATTTAATAAACGCACTATAAAGAGAAGGTTGGATTGTGCAAGGTTAGTCTTTGGGAAGCGGTGTAATTATAAAATGCCGTCGGATGCTCCGGCCCTCCCCCTAAGGACAAGGCAGTTAAGCCTAGGCTAGAAGAACCGTCTGTACCAGGCCGGTTCTTTAGAGGTGTCGGTGGAGCGGTGGCTCCACCGAGATTTCTTGTGTTCCCAGAGTGAGACCTTATTATTGCAAGATGTGGCCTCTCAGGAGGCGAGTCAGGCTGAGGGGCTTCTCAGGTTACTATACTCCCCTCCCTTCCTAAGGTGGCTAGGCCCTCTCCTTCTGTTTCTAAGGCTTCTCCCAGGGCAGGCCAGGTTTAGCTTCAGTTGGTGTTACCTAGCTCTTCAGGTACTATGCCCAAGAAGCATATGCTTAAAATGGCAGAAGATTTGATTACTTTGATTAGGGTTCTATGCCCCTCCTGCTAAGAGACCTAGGGTGGAGCCTGAGCTGGGGGTTTTGAGCAAGCTTCAGATGTTTCAGAGTCTTGCTGAAGACTTGCAGGAGTACTCTCCTTATTCTGATTCTGATGTGGATGATTCTACTCCTTCTGCTACTCCTCCTGAGGATTTTTCTTTTTCAGAAACTCTTCATTCCATGAGGGAGCATTTTAAGTGGGAGGGTCAGGACTTCTCTGATTCCAGGAAGCGGCTTAGGGAATTTCTGTTTTACCCCACCATAGGCCTTTGGCTATACCTCCTGTTTTGGATGTAGTGGAAGATGTTTTTACAGAGGCTTCTCTTCATCCTGATTCTTTGCCTCCTGCTCCTGTTAAGCCAGATAGGTATTACAGGGTGCCTGAAGTTCATAAGTATCTTTTTAAGAGTCCTAGGGCAGACCCAGAAACTGTTAGCCAGGGGCCTAAGGTGTTAAGGCTTCTGTTGTTAAGAATCCGGTTCCTGCAGACAAGGAGGCTAGGGCCTTGGATAGATGGGGAAAGAAAGTTTATACTTCTTCCACTCTTGCTATGAGGGCTCTGAATTGCCAGTTTCACATGTTGAAATACCAAAACTATCTCCTTTCACAATTGAAGTCTAAGGTTGATGCTCTGGCAGTAGGTATTGATTGTAAAGAGTTGCAAGATTTAGTACATGTTTCTGAACAGGTGGGTAAGCATTCTTTGCAATGTGGTTTTGATGCTGTACAGGCCTCGTCTAGGGTGGCTGCCACTGGGTCTGTTCTTAGAGGCACGCCTGGCTGAGGGATCAGAATTTGTCTGAACATGTTAAAACAAGGATTTTAGATGCTCCTTTACAATCTGACGTGTTGTTTGGTCCTCCTGTTGAGACAGTCTTAAAGAAAATGGAAGACAAGGCTAAGTCTATGCAGACTGTTAAAGATTTTTTGCAGGTCCAGCCTCCAAAGTTTAGTAGAAATTGGCCAACAAAGGGGTGGGCGTCTCCTTTTTATGATTCCCAGTCTAGGGGTAGATCTAGGCGTGGTAAGGGCAGAGCTCAGGGCTCTTTCAGGCCTAGAACAGGAGTTCTCCTGCACAGGCTTCGGGTGAGGGCAGGGGTCAGTCCTTTCGTAAGCAGACCCAATGACCTACCTTTTCAGCTGCCAGAGCCTGCTCGTCTGGCAGCACCTTTGGGAGGAAGGTTGGCACTTTTCAAAGAAAATTGGAGTTTAATTACCCAGGACAGATGGGTATTGGATATCATACACCACGGCTACAGGTTTTATTTCCATACCTTGCCTCCTTTCAAAGGCATGCCAGGCGTTCCTCCTCAACAAAGAATAGAGGCTCACAAACAGGTTTCTCTGTTGCTCCAACTAGGGGCCATACAGCCGGTCCCTCTGCCAGAAGTGGGCCTAGGATTTTATTCTCGCCTGTTCCTAGTACCAAAGAAGGGAACACGTGGAGACCAATTTTGGATTTATCTATCCTCAACACTTATCTGGACATTCCCAAGTTCAAAATGTTGACGTTGCAGCAGCTTTTACCTCTGTTGGGCAAAGATCATTGGATGGTAACTTTGGATCTCAAGGAGGCTTACCTTCATGTTCCTATCAGACTCAGTTGCAGACAGTATCTGCGTTTTCGAGCTGGGACTTCTCACTATCAGTTCTCTGCATTGCCCTTTGACTTATCTACTGCGCCCAGAGTGTTCACGAAAGTTCTGGCTCCAGTGATGGCTTTCTTCAGACTACAAGGAATACAGATCTATCCTTATTTGGACGACTGCCTAATTCTGGCTCAAGGAAGGGAAGAGCTTCTTCATCATTTGGAATATGTGATAGCAGTGCTAAGATGCCTAGGGTATTCTGTGAACGAAATAAAGTCCAGTCTAGTACCCTCTCAAGACATGTGCTTTCTAGGTGTGAGACTGAATACAGCATCCCAGATGGCCTTTTAACCCGGACAAACAAAAGAGTCTATCCCTTTACTTCCATCAACTATCTCATCAGTCCGGGCTGACTGCAAGGACAGTCCTTCAAGCCTTAGGGTTCATGGCATCTTGTATTCTGGTGCTTCCCAATGCCAAACTGCATATGAGGAAGCTACAATAGTATCTCAAAAATGTATGGACACAGCACTGCCAGGATCTGGACACTGTCATTCAAATAATACCTTGCATTCAGAAGGAATTTTTGTGGTGGGCTCAGGAATGTCACCTAAACAAAGGGACTCTCTGTGACCCGGCCAGAGGCAAGTCAGATTTTAACGACAGATGCCTCAGACAAAGCTTGGGGAGCTCATCTAAATGGAAAGTGGATACAAAACAAGTGGCCTGTCAGACTACAACATCTACATATCAACATGAAGGAGATGTTAGCAGTCCAGTTTGCATTAATAGCTTTCAAGGAATTCCTTCTTCCAGGACAGGTGTTGATTCTAACAGACAACACAACTGTCATGTGGTACATCAACAAGCAAGGAGGCATTCTTATCCTCTATGCAGGCAAGCAATGATTTTGTGGGAGACTGCTCTCAGTTTACAGCTCAATCTTCAGGCAAGGTTTCTGCCAGGAGCACAGAACTCCTTAGCAGATGTGTTGAGCAGACAAATTATGGATCCCCACGAGTGGAAATTGGATCCTCATGTATTTCAGAAATTGACAGTGTCATGGGGAACTCCAGACATAGATCTGTTCGCTTCTCCACTAAACCATCAGCTGCCAAAGTTTTGCACAAAAAGGTTTCATCCCACAGCTTGGGGAGTGGATGCTCTTTCTTTCAATTGGAGCAATCTTCATGTGTATGCCTTTCCACCTCTGCCTCTCCTCCCAAAGGTACTTCTGAAGGTCAGACAGGACAAGCCAAGGATGATTTTAATAGCTCCAGATTGGCCTCGACAGCTCTGGTACCCATTACTAAGAAGTCTAGAAGCCTCCATGGCCTTTGCCTTCGATTCCACACCTGTTGTCACAGGAGGACAGCCATTTGCTCAATGTCAAGCTTCACTCTCTGCACCTAACAGCCTGGCATATTCTGTTTTGAACCATAGTGGGCCTCCACTTCCTCAGCAAGTTTTGAATGTTATTTTGGAAGCTAGAAGGCCTAGTACAAGGAAAGTGTACGCAGATAAATGGAAGAGATTTTTATTTTGGAGTGCTGCAAAAGATTTTGATGTTTCTGAGCCTAATTTGTGTATGGCTCTTCAATATCTTACTGAGTTACTAGACAAAGGTTTGTCTTTCTCTTCTATTAAAGTTCATGCTGCAGCAATTTCAGCTCACTATGATTGACCCGCCATTGTTTTCTCATCCTTTGTTCAAGCAATTTCTTAGAGGGCGAAGAATATAAGACCCCCACGAAGAGCTCCTACTCCTGCTTGGGATCTCAATTTTGTGTTGGAGAAACTCACTCTACAACCTTTTGAGCCTGCAGCTACTGCTGAGTTGAAATATTTATCATGGAAGACTGCTTTTGTTGGCCATTACCTCTGCAAGAAGGGTTTCTGAATTGCAGGCCCTTATGGCAGTTGAGCCTTTCTTGATTTTCCAGAAGGATAGGGTATCATTACGTACTAATCCTTCCTTCATGCCTAAGGTGGTTTCTAGTGTGGCTTTAAACCAGACTATTCATTTGCCTACTTTTTATGCAAATCCCCAAAATAAGGGGGAAAAGATTTTGCACACTTTGGATGTACACAGGCAGTTGCGTTATTATTTGGACAGAACTAAAGGGTTCAGGCAGTCTCAGCAGTTGTTTGTTTCTTTTGCTTTGAGTTCTCAGGGCAAGCCTGTGTCAAAACAAACTATTTCTAAGTGGATTGGGTTTTGCATTGCTTTCTGTTATTCCCATCATGGCAAGGAGGTTCCAGCTGGGATTAGGCCTCATTCCACTAGGGCTACTGCCACTTCAACAGCTTTTGGGGGGTGGCAACCAAGGATATTTTGGAGGCAGCTACTTGGAGTTCTGTGCATACTTTCTCTAGGCATTATCACCTGCCACTTTACTAAGTCCAGGGCTGGTTTTGCCACTGCGGTTTTGCAGGGCATTTTGGCAGCTCCTGCTTCCTTGTAGTTAGCCATCCTCCCTTACCTCTGCTTTGGGATTCTACCCAAGTGTAAGGACTGCAGCAATGTGAGATGAAGAACATAGTACAGTTTTGTACCTACCATAAATGTAGATGTTCGAAGATCCACATTGCTGCAGTCCCTCCTTCCCCTCTGTAGTTGGAGGTGGTTGTGTGGGTTGGGTTGTACATATTGTGTATATTATATATATTGTACATATAGTTAGTGCAAGGGTGGTTGGTTATTTGTTTGCTGTCTTTTGGTTTTGACCTTTATTTTTAAGGTCTTCTGACGTCTGGGGCAAGAAAAGACTGAGGATATGACGTCGGGCATGCGCATTTGTACCCTGACGTCCTGACGTCAGTTAAATGCGCCCTGACCGACTTCAGCCTTATACTTTGATATTCGGGCCAACCGAGGACAGCAGACTACCCAAGTGTAAGGACTGCAGCAATGTGGATCTTCGAACATCTACATTTATGGTAGGTACAAAACTGTACTTTTACGCCTTTCCTCCTCTGCCTCTTCTACCCAAGGTCCTCCTAAAAGTCAGACAAGAGAAGCCAAAGATGATATTAATTGCCCCGGACTGGCCCCGCCAATACTGGTACCCAATCCTAAGGAACTTGGCTCAAAACCCAGCTTGGACCTTGCCTTAAGGACCACAACTACTGTCCCAGCAAAACAGTCAGATTGTGCACAATCAACTACAGACTGAATCTGGCAGCTTGGCTAATCATGTAGTCATACAAACAATACCGCTCAGTAAAGCTGTGATAGATGTCATTTTGGAAACCAGAAGGCCTAGTACTAGAAAATCTTATGCTGACAAATGGAAGAGATTCTGTATGCTGACTAATGGAAGAGATTCTGTGCGTGAAATCAAGCACAAGGAACTGATACAGCAGGACCAAATATTCCTCAGATATTACAATACTTAACTGAGATGCTTGACAAAGGTCCATCTTTCTCATCAATCAAAATCCATGCCTCTGCCATTTTGGCTCATTACAATACAGAGTCACCAATCTTTTCTCATCCTTTACTAAAGCAGTGTCTTAGAGGAGCCAAAAAGGTAAGGCCTCCTAGAAGATCACCATTACCTGCATGGGACCTCAATTATGTGTCGGACAAGCTCACCCTGCCTCCATTTGAACCAGCTGCTACCGCTGATCTAAAGTTCTTATCATGGAAAATTACTCTGCTACTAGCAATTACTTCAGCAAGAAGAGTTTCAGAGCTACAGGCCCTCATGGCTCTAAAGCCTTTTGTCGTATTTTACCCAGACAGGGTGTCTCTGAGGAAAATCCTACTTTTATGCCTAAGGTGGTTTCCAGTGTGGCTCTTAACCAAACAAATCATCTGACAACTTTTTATCCAAATCCGCAGAACAACGGGGAGAGAATTCTGCATTCCATGGATGTACACAGACAGTTAAGATTCTACTTGAGCAGGGCAAAAGCTCCAAGAAAAACTGAGCAATTACTAGTGTCATATGCTGCAGGATCAGAAGGAAAGGCTATTTCAAAGCAGACAGTTTCAAAGTGGATAAGCCACTGCATCCGTTTCTGCAATTTACACCATGGTTAACCTGTGCCCAAGGGCATTAGGTCTCATTCCACCAGAGCTGCAGCTACTTCAGCAGCCTTTCTCAGAGGAGTACCAACCAAAGACATTCTAGAGGCTGCTACTTGGAGTTAAGCATTACCATTTGCCTCTCTACTCTAAGTCCAGGGCAGGCTTTGCCACTGCAGTGCTACAGGGCCTTATAGCCGCACCTAATGCTGTTTAGCTCCAGCCTCCCAACCATAGCTTTGAGATTCTACCCAAATGTAGTGACTGCAACAGTGAAACACAAAGAACATAGTACAGTTGTGTACACTTAACATAAATGTAGATGTTCGAGTGTATTCACTGTTGCAGTCCAGGTTACCCTCCCGCCATCCCCGTCATTCTGAAGTTTAACTTTCCTTCTCTATCTTCTACAACCTATGTGTTGCATTTGCTTGTAGATGAAGGTAAAATTTATATTGTTGCATGTATATATGTATGTATATATGTATGTATATATATATATATATATATATATATATATATATATATATATGTGTATATATATATATATATATATATATATATATGTGTATATATATATATATATATATATATATATATATATATATATATATATAATTTTGCTACCTTTTTGGGGTCACCTGACATCGGGGGCAAGAAAAACTAAAGAAAATAGTGTCGGCTGCATGTTTTATACCCCTGACGTCATGGAAGAGAAGACGGCAACTGACGCAGGACCCAAGACTTTGGAATTCAGGCCTACTGAGGGCAACGTGCCAGCAGATTACCCAAATGTAATGACTGCAACAGTGAATACACTCGAACATCTACATTTATGGTAAGTGTACACAACTGTACTTTCTCATTGTCCTCTTGAGTTCCTAATAATTTCCTCTGCTGCACAGCATCAAATGGTTTGGTACTTCATACATCTGATCAATACATCATATCCAATGCTTTGTCTTTATCCATTTCACAAATTACCCTGTAATAAAATTGTATATTAAAGTTATCTCCTATAACCTCCCCATTATACAGCTCTGCTGTCCCTTAATATCTTCAGTGTGTTTCCTAATGCTGAAGTCAGATCAGCTAGTTTCTGACTGAATGGATGCTTAAGTCTTCAGTCTCCTCCACCCATATATTGGTTCCATTGCATTTTTTTCATTTATCAGGACCTTACTCCTTCTCCCATGACCTGATAAAAAGGACCAACAGTGGGTATGGAAACATACCAACTATATATTTTTTTTCCTAGGCTCCCATGACAGATTATCTGGCTCCAGTGCCTGACGTTTTGTGTAAGGCCAGTTACTTGTTAAAACCAGAGTTCGGCAGAATTCACTGAACTCCAGATTATACTTGAAAAGTTAAATATCAGTTTATATTGTGTTACAGAGCACCTTCCATGATCAGATTCCTAAAATATCATGTGTAAACTTCCTATAAAGAAGAACTCCATCATTATGATAGCCCTTAAGCACCCATAAATTGGCTGGAGTACCTACACCCCCAATATAAAATATGCACAGAAGTTGTTTGATCTAATAAATAAATGGATAGGACATGTGTTATTAATGTCTGGAAATCCACATCCAGCAAGAGGTCAGTCACCGGTGGAGTACTACAGTGCTAGGCACCCTTCTGTTTGGTATATATTTCTCAGATCTCAAGGCAAGTGTAGATGGCCTTTGGCTGACAAGTTTGCTAATGATTACGGAGTGACCCAGAGCAGCCTGGACACTTGATTGCTGAAAGATGACACAGCCTATTTCTTGTACAGGTTTAAACCTGACTAACAACAGTACTGGTCCCTTTTTCTGTGGAATATTGAAGGTACACAGTAACCCTCTTCCTGGGCATTTGAAGAATCTGTATAATGCTGGTAAAGTTTCTGCAGTGGAGTCAACCAACAACTTTGAGAAAGCAGTCACAGTACTAGAGAAAAAGGTACGAACATTTAAATATTTACAATGGCAGAGATTCAGTTTCTGTGCATATTTAGAGTTTGGGATAGTTTCCTGTGGACTTAGGGTATTGAAAATACCCTCGTATGGTAATACATATCCAGAACTCTTGCAGAAATGGCAAATGCGTAATTTAAAGCTGAGATCAGACTATGAGTCTAATGAATGAATTTTTTGTTAAAACTGAAGATGAACTGCAAAATGAAATATTGAAGCTTGAAAAATGACTTAACTGGTCTGCCAGATTTTTCTAATAATTCAGCTGGATATGAACAAATATTAGAGAGACTGGTTAGATGTCATGAGAAAATGCAATCTGTTAAGAAGCAGAAATTGGTTTGGAACCTTAAAGATTTTAATTCAGGTAACATCTTCTCTTGGCTGAAGGAGAAGGCCGAGAATAATAGGAAGGAGGGACAGAGTGCGCTAGCATCAACCACTACTGAACAGGTTGCAGCTCAGAGTGAATCAGTGTATGATTTAGATAACTTTTCCCCTCCAGATACTAATTCACGCTCAAACGAACAAGTGTTAAATGATAACACTGGTCAGGTCTTGCAAGGATCAATTATTTTGGGTTATTATGTGTTATTGCAACCTGCAGCAAGAGATACCTCTGGTATTGAGGGGAATGGTTTGAACCAAGTGGCTGAGATAACTCGACATGCCCCTTTTTGCCTCACCAAACCAGAACGGATATTACCGAGAAGGCACGACCATTCAAGAGGAAGACCAAAAGGAAGGGAAGATGATGGAAGGACAGGATGGCAAAACAGTGGCCCGCAAATGTGGAACTGCTCAAAGAACTTGAAAAACAAAATGAACAAGGTATAGTAAACCTTTTCAGCTTCACCCTTAGTGATGAAGATGCTAAAATTCTGAAGAAAGGTCTGCCGTTCATCCCAGCAGGCACTATTGTAGATGCCATTACTGACTTAAAAACCTTTGTCAGGAACCTAAGCCTTAAACTGATTTTTAAAAGATCGGACTTTGATGTACCCTATGTTTGTAAATGTTCTAGTGTTTTAAACCAATCAATCCCCCTTTGTTAAATATTTTCATGACATTTGTGAAAAAGAACTTTGGGAATTATATTCCCAGAATGAAAAGAAAAAAATGGTGTAACGACGCATAGTGAGCATGAAGCTTTTGTGAAGTTATGGAGTAATAATGAAATAGTAGTAAAACAGGATGATAACGGTGGGGCGATAGTTTTTATAAATAAGTATGATTATGAGAAATGTGTGATGGAATTTTTAAGTGACACATTGACTTTTGCTGAAATTACTTCTAACGATGTGAAGAAATGTATTAGCACAGTAAATATGTATATCTATGAGTTGCAAATTAATGATGATATCACAACAGATTTATTTAATTATTTTAATGTGCCCTGGCCAGTCATACTGATAATATATTGGCTCCCCAAGATACACAAATGCCTTAATAAGCCACCAATGAGACCTATTGTATCTGGGGGTGGGTGGATTACCGAACCCATTTCCATATATCTTCAATCTATTTTTTGCAAATTGCTCACAAAAGTAAAAGATTATATTAAGGACACAGGATATTTTCTTCAGTAACTCTGTGAATGGTATTAAGACCAACCAAGTATCTGATTATATTTTTGTCACAATGGATGTAAAGTCATTATTCACTGTGATCCCCCATGATTTTGGTATGGAGAGTATATTGAATTTTCTATGCATTCATGGAGGAATGAAAGGAAGATAAATGTGAGCTACTGGATCTTATCCTGAATAATATCTTTGTTTCATAATACCATTTTTCATCAAAAGGCAGGAGTGGCTATGGGTACGCCCATAGCCAATCCATATGCTAATATATTAGTTGGAGGTTGGGAAGAGCAATATGTGTATAATGGTCCACCACAATATGCAGGAAATGTTATCTTTTACAAGCATTTTGTGAATGGTATATTTCTGATTTGGAAAGGGGACAGGGTTGGTTTAGTTAGTTTCACTGAGTATCTTAATAGTAGCACAGACTTTTTGAGTTTTACTGCCTCTAGTTGTAGGGATGCCATAAGCTATTTGGATGTTACAGTGGAGAGGCAAGATAATGAAATCATTATATCTAACTATAGGAAAGAGATACAAACAAATAAGTATACACGTAGGACCAGTATGCATGCTGGCCATGTGTTTAGGGGTATAATGAAGTCAAATGCTATGTATTAGTAGATTGAATACAAATGAGTTTAGATGTAATGAGCAGTTGAATGATATGATAGTGGACTTTAAAGAAAGGGGATATGAGGTTGATTCTCTGTTGAAGTCAAAACTGGAGGGTATGGATGAAAGGACAGGCAGAACTAAACCTTTTTTCTCTGATGGGGTGGTGAATGCACACATTACTGGTGGGAATAGTAAACCCGAATAGCTATGCTATTTGACTTCATACAAAAGAAGGACTAAGGATGTCCAAATATTCTTAAAAATTGGCGATTATTGTCAGCTTTACCTGAAATCAGGAATGCCATAGGTGACGGACCAAGTTTCTCATATAGAAATAGTAAAAATTTGAAGAAACACTTATGTTACTTATGTTACAAGGAGTTGCAAATTGTGGAAAATAAGTATAGTAACAAAATAGTGACTTTCCCATGTTTTAACTGTGTATGCTGCCCTGATATTTTTACAGATCCAGAATTTGTGCATCCTATAACTGGAAAGGTATACAACTTTAAAGTATTTGCTACATGCAACACTTGTAATTTAGTTTACCTTGCTACCTGCATAAAATGTACAGCTTTTTATATAGGGGAAACAACATGTAAACTTAGAGCGTATTGCTGAACATAAGTCGGATATTACACAAAGAGTAGGCACTAATGCTCTTGCAAAGCATGTTGGTGAAATGGGTGATGAACACACTTTTAAGTTTAGGGTGATAAATGTCCATAAAAACAGAAGAGGGGGTGACAATAATAATATGCTAGAAACAAATGAATATAAGTGGATAGTAATGCTTCAAGCAGATGCTAAACCTGGAATTAATATGGCTGTAAACCTAAAACCTGTTTTGAAAAAGAAACATGATTTTATGGAAAGTTTGTGTTTTTTAGGTATGTTCTATGTGGATGTTTTTATACCTATTAACTGTCTGGGGAGTTTTATTTTTCATGCATCATTTGAAATGTCTTGAGTTTTAGAGAAGATTTTGATTGCTGGCTGTGTTGTGTGATGCAATTAAGCTTCATTATAAAAGGAAAAGTCAATGTTTTATTCTGTTTGTTCACACTGAGGAAGGATGCATGTTCAAATGTTATGTGTTTTATTAAAGACGTTTCATTGTATTGAAGATGCTACCAAGTTTTTCCGTAACACTGGAATTTTTTTTGTGTTTGATATTGCTAGGACATTGAAGGTTCGCCATTGTGCTGGTCCCTGATTTGTTGAAAACTGTCAAAACCCCACTTGCTGCCCCTTATTAATCTTTCCCCCAGGGATAGAAAATTGGGCAAAATCTGGGTAAGACTGGCTAGGCTTGTAAGGGCTCTTGTGCCATTAGCCTAGTAATGTCTTATGAATCTGTAAATAACTCCATGGACCAGGCTGTTGCTAGCCCAAGTAAAGGACATATTCTTTACCAGTTACTCGCAAATGTAGCGTCATCATGTACAGTTCCAGTAGTCACTCCATCTCCAGCTGAGTCAGACCGTAATATAATGACATTTTCTCTCAAACTGTCTAAACCCCCTGAAACCAATGTATCAGAATTTAGAGACTTCAGGTACATAACTATCCTTAAATTCTATGATGAAGTGTCAAAATTTACTTATAACAACATCACCATAGGCATTGCCTCAGCAGATAGATTTGCAAAGGTGTTTTATACCAACATTAAATATATTAGAATTAACAGTCCCATATAGATCCAAACACAGTAGAAAATTTTAAAAGCCAACCACCCTGGTGGGCCACTGACATAAATAAAATCTACAAAAAAGGAAAAAATGGAGTATACAAAAGCTCTAAGGAAGATGGTAGGAATTTGACTAAGGATTTAATAAAAAGACATCAGATCTGTTAAGGCACCCTATCAACTTAGGTTGGCATCTGAAGCAAAGGATCATCACAGTACTTGAGTGTTGTTTCTTAGTTTTCTAACATAGCTAAACAGTGTACAGAATTCAAATGGTAGAACTTATTCAGACCTGTTGGATATTGCAGTACTCTAACAAATGCAGTGCAAAGTTTTACTCCTGTGTTGTCAATGCAAAGCTGTTTTGATGTCTCTCAACACCCCCCCCCATCATCACTAAAGAACATGTACTGAAAGTGCTGTCCAAGACTGTGAACACTTCCTCCATAGGACAAGGTAGCATAACAGGCATCCGCTAAATAATGCTTAACATGCCCTTGGAGAAACTCTCCATAAGATATTTAACCTGTGACTGGCTACTGTCTCAGTTACAGAAGTATAACGTGTACAGCACTGGTGTTACCACTCTACAAAGGTGTCCCTATACCAACCCAAGAAACTGTAAGGTCATCAGCTTGGCAAGTCTCATCTGTAAGGCTATGAAGTGCATTATAATGGACATCATTAACATAAACATTGTTCTGTGTGCCATGCATTCAGCCCAAGAGTCCTGCAGGAGCGCAGGAACAAATTAATCTTAAGGGGCTTATTAAAGCCCGAGGGCTCTTCGTCTAAGTCTGTGCCGGGGAAGCCCTTGAAGCCAGCCAAACCGTCGGCTCCGAGTCCTAAGCCTTCGGCTGCTGGCTCACCATCTGTGGCAAGATCGGCTCCGGCTGGAGCCGATACTTCTGTGTCGCAGCTTCCAGTATCGGCTCCACTCGGCGCCGATACGGCTGAGCCTCTACTCTCACGGTTGGTTCCAGTTGGAGCCGATGTATCTTCGGCTCCTTCGGCTCCATCCATCTCCAGGAAAAGGTCCAGATCCCCATCTTTGGAATCGATCCATTCGGCACCGGCGTCACCCTTGCTCTCAGAGCGGAGCCATCGGAGCCGTTCTTCTCGGTCGTCCAGGCTTTCCGACGATGACCTTGAGAGAGTGGTCAGTACACTGTTAAAGTCTCAGGCACTGGCCCAAATGCTTCATAGCCTGTCTCATCAGACAGTGGCTATTTCAACTCCACCTACTATTCCTCCTTCGACTCTCCCTCAGAGTTCGGAGCCGGAGCTCCTCGGAGCCATGACTGTTGTGGCGTCATAGTGGAATTCATGGGCATCATTTTACAAAATAACTTCATTTATTTTAACAGTGAATTTTTCCGACAGAGAAGAGGGGTAGCAATGGGTGCCCCTTGTGCTACGGCTTATGCCAACATAGTACTACACAAGTGGGAAAAGCTCTTTGTCCATTCCACCAAGTGGAAGCAATTTATAGTTTATTACAAAAGATACCTGGATGACATTTGCATTTTGTGGCAGGGGTCGAAAGAAAATTTTCAAGAATTTTTTGATTTTGATTATTTGAACATCTCAACACATTTTCTTTCTTTCACCTATGAAATTAGTGACACAACATTACACTATTTGGATGTGTTACTCACTAAAGATGTAAAAAAACAAGTGCTTCCAATCACAAATCTATCGGAAAAGCACTTACTCAAACACTTTTCTACATTTTGATAGCGGTCATCCACTTTACATCAAAAAAGGTATCATGAAAGGACAACTTATTAGGTCTTCAAGTATGTGTAGTTCCCTTGAGCTCTTTCTCAAAGAGGTAGATTATTTGAGAACATTATTTTTAGAAAGAGGTTACCCCCTGCCACTCTTTCAAACGATGTTAGTCGAAGTCTTGGAGAAAAGAGATTGTTTTTATCCTCCTCTACTAGGCACAGGTTTACCTTTACCTTTATTGATTAGAAAAACTGAAACTACCACATACAAGAATTTTTCATACACCTATACAAGTGATTCATACTTTATAGAGAACACCATTTGTGCTTTTTGGCTGATCATAACAACGCAGGAAGATATTAGTGCATTTCTTCCCAAAACTATAAATTTCACGAGAAAAAGGGACATTAACCTCAAGGGCATTTTTGAACACAGTGCACGCTCTTTAATTACACACCCCAACAGTGTTTCTAACAAAAAGCTAGGGGCACATATAGTTGTGGGAGGTGTCATCAATGTTCTTATATTCTCCAGGATGACCACGTTTATATACCTTCTAGAAAATTTACCTTAAGTGCTAACAGTTATTATTCTTGCACATCTTCTGGTGTTGTATATTTGGGTTTATGTCAGGCATGCCCAGGTTTTTACGTGGGCAAGACTGAGAGAGTACTTAAGCGCAGAATTTATGAGCACTTGCATGATATTGAAAAAAAGAAAGACACCAATGCTTTTTCAAACACTCTCTCACTTGCCCTCGTATGTCTTTAACGTTTTTTGTTATAGAGAAGGTGACCCAAGATCCTAGGGGGGGTGATTGGGAGACGAGGCTTGGCAGCAGGGAACTCATCTGGCAACTAAAACTAGATGCCACCAAGTTCCCTGGGTTAAATGAAAATGTTAGTTTGTCTTATATCTTAAAGGCTAATAGAAATGTTCTATAATTCATTTCTTCACCATGTATTGCTTATGTTGATGTTAGTTTTTTGCACTGTTCAATGAGGATGGTAACAATTTTTGTTCAGCTTGCATGTCAGTTACATGACGCACACTACAAATGCACTCTTGAGTTTTGGTTATAGCATGACTTTGGCCTCAATTAATATATATACTTATAAGATTTGATATATATATTTAATAATCATATGTGGTTAATTACACACACATTTTTTATTTACCATTATCTATTTATTAGGTTATTTAATACCTTGAAAAAGGCTGTTTTATTATAGTGGTATATACAAACACTTTTTTATTCACAGGTTTTTAAACAGTTTAAGAACACATTTTTCATAAAGCATGTCATTGTCAAGAGCAACAGGCTTTATAATAAAGATTAGATTACTTACTTGATTTTAATTATTTTAAACTTACTATGGCAATAATTTGCAATATAAGATGTATGCACTATGAAATCACTGGTTACAGGATTAATGTAAAGTTTATTCAAACTTTCTTAATTTGTATTTATTGATGGCATTTGGTAACTAAACAAGTTTTGGTGGCAATATTGATTGTACAATAACATAATTTTGATGGTTTTTAATTTAAATTTAAACAGTTTAAACCTATGATATATATTTTTTATCATTGATGCTGCTGAGTTTCATTCCATTTTGAGTGTTTACTAATGATTTTTTGAATACTTCGTTTAATATCATTTGATTAATTTAATAATTGATTAATTTGCTTTTATTGGCAAGCTATTTAAGCTGAATCTCTAGTCCACTGGTTGTACTTGAAAAAGCCCGGTATTACCGGGCGAAAGCGCTTGTCTTTTACTTCTGTCTCTTCATTTGTGACAATAAAGAAAGTTTTTTGATTCAACACGCCTTTTTTGGATTAACTAATATTGAAGTCTTCATCACTAAAAAGAACCAACAGGAACTTTCACTTAAACTTTTTTTGGCTCGGGTGGTCTGAAGACTCGAGGTTTGTTGAGCTTCTGCTGCTATTGTTTTCTGTCAATGCAAAGCTATTTTGATGTCTCTCAACACCCCCCCCCCCCATCATCACTAAAGAACATGTACTGAAAGTGCTGTCCAAGACAATGAACACTTCCTCCATAGGACAAGGTAGCATAACAGGCATCCGCTAAATAATGCTTAACATGCCCTTGGAGAAACTCTCCATAAGATATTTAACCTGTGACTGGCTACTGTCTCAGTTACAGAAGTATAACGTGTACAGCACTGGTGTTACCACTGTACAAAGGTGTCGGTCATCAGCTTGGCAAGTCTCATCTGTAAGGCTATGAAGTGCATTATAATGGACATCATTAACATAAACATTGTTCTGTGTGCCATGCATTCAGCCCAAGAGTCCTGCAGGAGCACAGGAACAAATTAATCTTAAAGGACAACCGCGCCCTCAGACTCAAAAAACATATTAATTTCATCATGGTTTGATGTTTCCTACATTTTAATAGCACTCTGAGACTATTTTGAGCTTTTTAGATGCAATTTCTGACTCTGACCACATGGGGTCTAGCATATTGAAAAAATTCAGACTGTTTACTCTGCCTCTAAGTATCCCAGAATGCATTATTGGTCTCAAAAAAATTGCATCAGATCTGCCACGTTTTGCCTTAAGCTGCTGTCACTTCATTGACTTAACAGGCATTCACTGCAGTCTTAAAATCCCCTACTTTTGGTTAAAATGTTATCCTTTTTCAATGACCACTTAAAACACAAGCAGTGCAAATGCTACAGAACAGAACTGAAAGGTGCATTTTCTAACTCTTTCATCTTAGAAATGCTAAATTGCTTTCTTTTGTGAAGGCTGAAATCTAGCTCTTCAAGGAATCTCCCCTCCCACTTCTCACCTACCTTCCCTAGCTGTCAAAGAGCCAAGGATAATTTGACCCATTATCTGCATGTGATTGACAGCTTGTCACAGCAGGTGACCAGAGTAATGTACTGTTTGCTTGTCAGCCTTTTCCTCCTTACAGTGGGAGACTTTTTTTGTTGCACTACTCCTGTCAAATTTAAAACCAAGCTACATAGCACTGGCAATAATCCCTGCTTTGCAAAGCAATCTGCCACTTATTTTCACTTCCTGTTTAAATAGCTAACAAATGACGCACTATAAACTTGAAATATTTTAGACTTGCATGACAGCACCTACATGCTTTTTTGTGTCAATATTTTAAAAAAAATTATGGTAGTGCATACACGCACGCAGACACACACACTGCTTTACTTCTACAATGATTTAGATTTTATTTTTACATTTTATAGCAGTGTACTAACCAAGCAGAGAAATCTGGTTCAAAAGCAAGGATAAATTGATCCTGAAATACCTATGAACCTCAGCGCAAGAAATTAGGACAAAGCCATACATAGAAGTGGGACAAAGGCACAAACGGAAAAGCGCAGTCCGGGTCTGAACTGTCTGCAAACAGCTACAGTTAACTTTGAGTATGTGTCTACCTGTTTGAGCCAATATTAATTTTCCCCTGGAGAGCACTCTGCTTTGGCTTGTAAGCAGCCCCCCCTCACCACACACACACACACACTTGCCCCTTGCTGTATCCTATGGACATTAGAAGGCCTCCAGCTGAAGGCACTACATATGTTACCTGTATTTTTTAGCAGGTTCCTCCTCCTATTTTATTTCTTTTCACTCAGAGCCCCTACCATGATAGTGCTATCCCTGGCCACAAAAAAAATGGTTGCAAGGCATGTACTTCACTACCAGAAAACTGAGATCAGAAAAGCTTACCAGCCTTAGAGATTTTATCAGACTTTGCTTCTCAGTGGCTTGTGTGCTATACTTACTCGCAAAATGTTATATTAACAGGCAGAATATCACTTTGCAGACTAAAAAAATAGTATTTTGTCTACCAAACTTTATAACAAAGTCAAAAAATATATCCCATGCCGATTCCATTATTTCAATAGGAATTGGCAGCAACTCTCACTCAAAGCATGCTGCTTAGCAGCTTTACAATAACTAAGCTGCTGTGCTTGTACAAGCAGCAAAATTCCTCATTTCCTTTCCCATCTATCTTCTATTTCTCTCTTATTTCCCTTACGTTTTTCATTAATTTAAAAACAAAACAACACACAGGCTCAAAGAATATGATAGCAACCGTGACATTAATCTTACAAGAACCTGCGCTCTATGTGTAACTGAGCATTGTGAAGTGCCTGAGGCTACTTCTAAACTATGGACACATACTGATGGACAAAATGTTGAACCTCTATATTGCCTACATCACTGTATATTTATCTGCTATAATAATCTTACATGGGAACCCAGAAATGCACTTAGCTTAGTTGCATGAAACAAGTATAGCTGCAGAAACCACCCCTGGACTACTACCACTCTTGCTGACTATTCATAAGTATGTTTACAGGCTGCAGAATTACTCAATAAATAAGTTTTATGCCTAATGGCTCCAGCGTCCACATTAAAATAATTTCATTACCCAGCTAACGGGGGAAAAAAAAAGGTATTATTCAGCTGTGGCAAAGTTTCAAGCAGGTAGCAGGTTTGATGGCACACACACTAAAACAGAACAAGCACAGTAGCATAACAAGTAAAACGGAGCAAGCCTATCAGCATAACCAATAAAACTGATTACTAATATTAAAAAAAATAAATAAATAAAAAACATGACAAGACCGAAACGCGAAGCTCAACAACAGAAACAAACAGCTGAAAACATTACAAAACATCTGCAGCATGCAATCAGGAAGTACGAGGCATCAACAAACTAAAGAAAACCAAATACAGCTACAAATACAGCAAGGTTTTTAAAAAAAACACACCAGCAACCACAATCGTGAAGCACAAGGCATCAACTAAAGAAAACCAAATATAGCTACAAATACAGCATAGTTTTTAAAAAACACCAGCAAGCAACTAAAAACACTAGACAGTAATGCAATTACTACAAGCAGCAATACACTTACTTCAGAAGGAAACCCAAAGGCAGCAAGCACAGAAACACAGGCCAACTCAAGAATACAAAAGACGCCAGCATTAAACATAACCAGGGAAATATAAACCCTGGATCAAAACGAAAATAAGTAGGCTAAGCTAAAAATGCAGCTGCGAAAGGGAAGCACGTGGCACCTTTACAAACAGAAAAAGATTAACTCCACTAATGTGCAATTAAAAACTTGGGAGGACACAATATAAGGGCTAGGGAGGCATTGAAACAGGGACAGATTACATTTAGGATACACTATTAAGAAGTAATAAGTAATAAGACTTACCTTACTTATGAAGTAGCAAAACGCTGGTGAAGAAGAAGTGCTTCACATGAATAGTCTCGACCAGATTTGCTAACACAGAAAAGGAGTTCCACACAGCACCTAGTCCATTTATTAGGTTAACAGTGGGTTGGGAAAGGCAGTGTTGGCATCACAATGTGGGAGGGATTCTGTACAGCATGCAAATAAGGCAGTGTTTACGTCACTTTGGGGGAGGAAACCTCCCAGGATCTTCAGCAAGAGCTATGGCAGATGTGACATCATTATTTAAGAGACGACTAGACAGTTTTCATCTTGGTTTTAAAACTGAAAGTCAAACAGTACGGAAAAGTATGAAGCCTAAGCAGTAAAAGAGAATAGTGGATTTTTTTTAAAGCTGCGGTTGTTTTTTTGAGGCTGTATCACATAACAGGATTTTAGAGACATCAGGTAGAGATATTTGATTTGATATCCCGTTGTTTTCCTTTAAGGGGCTTATTAAAGCCCGAGGGCTCCTCGTCTAAGTCTGTGCCGGGGAAGCCCTTGAAGCCAGCCAAACTGTCGGCTCCGAGTCCTAAGCCTTCGGCTGCTGGCTCACCATCTGTGGCAAGATCGGCTCCGGCTGGAGCCGATACTTCTGTGTCGCAGCTTCCAGTATCGGCTCCACTCGGCGCCGATACGGCTGAGCCTCTACTCTCACGGCTGGTTCCGGCTGGAGCCGACGTATCTTCGGCTCCATCCATCTCCAGGAAAAGGTCCAAATCCACATCTTTGGAATCGATCCATTCGGCACTGGGGTCACCCTTGCTGTCGGAGCGGAGCCATCGGAGCCGTTCTTCTCGGTCGTCCAGACTTTCCGACGATGACCTTGAAAGAGTGGTCAGTACACTGTTAGTCTCAGGCACTGGCCCAAATGCTTCATAGCCCGTCTCATCAGACAGTGGCTATTTCAACTCCACCTACTATTCCTCCTTCGACTCTTCCTCAGAGTTCGGAACCGGAGCTCCTCGGAGCCGTGACTGTTGTGGCGTCGGAGCCGATACCTCCCCCTTCGGCTCCGTCGTCCTCTGCTCTGATCTCCTCCTTGATGCCTTCATTGGAGAGATCCGGGCGCCTGGTCTATCTCACCGGCTCCGAGGGGGCAAGTGGCATCGGAACCTTGTCTGACCCCGTTCTTCCTCTCAGAGCGTCGGCGCTGATGAGCTCGGCCCCGACATCGGCTTCGGAGCCGTCCCTGTCAGTGTGGCCTGGGGTTCCTACTTCTTTGGAGCGGGAGCCCTCTAGCCTGTCTGATAGGAGAGCCTTCGAAGTGATGAGGAGCCTACTAGCCCCAGGGCATGCTCAACAGTCAGCTCCATCAGCTCCTCCCACTACAGTGCCTGCTGACATCTCTTCCCACTCTCTTGCTCCTGGACCCAGAGATCCAATGCCTCGGGTTTCCCCACTGGGAATATCTACCTCTTCCGAGGCTTCTCCTGACCCGTCAGGTGAACCTCCGCAAAAGAGGACATGTAAGAGGAAGCATGTGGACTCCCCTGAGTCCATTACATCCGATACCGACTTGGATGAGTCGGAAGGATCCCCAAGGTCCCCCTCTGAGGATGTCTCTTTCTCAGACATCCTTGAAATCCTCAAACAGAGGGGGAACTGGTCTTCCCTTAATCCTTCTGAGGACGAGTCGGTTTACCTGGAGGCGTTTGGTTCTCGACCCTCCACCTCCTGGGTGTCTCCGCCTTTCGACCCCCTTATGGAAGTGGTGGTATAGAAGGCGTGGACGGCCTCGGATTTGGTGGAACCCACCCCATGGAGGCCTTCTAAATTTATTACGGCTCCAGCTGATAGGCAATTTTTAACAAAAGGTGTCTCGGTTGATGCCATGGTGGTGGCTGCAGCCACCAAGAAGGAACTAGCCGATCCTTCAGTACCTATCCATCCTCCTAACAAGGATTCTAGGACTATGGATAGGTACGGTAAGCGGATGTTTTCTTCAGCAACCTTTGCCATGCGGTTGCTGAATTACTTGTGTCACTTCACCCGCCTTCAGAGAGAGATGTTCTCAAAGAGTTGGGTGATGTTTTACAAGATCCGTCAGCTGCTAGGTCCCAAGATAAAATCAACTCACAGCTAGGAACCCTATACTCCATTGTTAACTCCTCCATGTGGCTCATTTCCTATGCAGCCGATGGAGCGAGTAGGACCGCAGGCACAAGTGTGGCCTTAAGGCATCACGCCTGGATGCGGCTTTGAAATTTTGCAGACCCCTTCAAGGCATCCTTCACTCACTCCCCTTTTGATGGTTCGACGTTGTTCGGGCCTCAAGTGAAAGACACCTTTACCAGATGCAAGCAAGATGGCAAGACTCTTTCTGCCATAGGAGTCCGTATCTCCACCCTTTCCAGACCATATCCTAATGTGGTTCCGCAAATCACAAGGAGTCACGCCTGACGCAAGAGGTCAGTTTACCCCCAGAGGCAGAGGGGGTAACAACAACAGACGCCGCCCAAGAGGCAGAGGGGGTCCGCAGAATCTGGGTAGCAGAGAGTCTCTCTCTGACAAACCCTTCCAACATCCCTGAGGTGTTGCCCGACTGTCCACCTTCGGAGGCAGTCGGGGGAAGATTGTCTCTGTACCCAAAAGCCTGGCTCTCCCTCACTTTAGACAAATGGGTACAGTCGGTTATATCCAAGGGTTACAAAATTTCCTTTATCCAAACCCCAACTCAACAAGAGGGAACCCTTCCAGACGTTCCACCCAGTCTAAGGGAACAAGCAGTGCTAGAAATATCAAAACTACTAGCAAAAAGAGCCATCCAGCCAGTCCCAGCAGACCAACTAGGATCCGGAGTCTACTCAAAGTTCTTTTTGGTACCAAAAAAAACAGGGGACTGGAGATCACTATTAGATCTCAGCAAACTAAACAAGTTTGTAAAAAGGACAAGATTTTAGATGGTCACGCTACAGTCCATTCTACCCTTTCTGGGCAAGGACAATTGGATGTGCTCAGTGGACCTTCAGGACGCGTACTATCACATCAAAATTCATAGGCGCTCCAGAAGGTTTCTCCGCTTTCGGCTGGGGGCCAGTCACTACCAATTCAGAGCCCCGCCCTTTGATCTCATTACAGCCCCCAGAGTGTTCACCAAATGTATGGCAGCGGTTGCGGCTCACCTGAGGCGTCAAGGATTCCAGGTGTTTCCATATGTAGACAACTGGCTCCTCACCACCACCACCAGGCATCAACTTCTTCAGGCCAGACACCATTCACATTTGCAGAGGGCTAGGAATCTCTATAAATTTCGAAAAGTCTGCCTTGTCACCTTGTCAATCTATTACCTTTATAGGCGCCAACTTGGACACCATGCAGCTGTCAGCAAAGTTAACAGATCAAAGGATCTTAAGATATTCAAAACCATGTCCATGTTCTGCTTCAGAGCGACAGAATTCAGGCCAGGTATGTCCTGAAAGTATTGGGGCTCATGGCGGCCGCCATCACACTTCTTCCTCTTGCCTGCTTTTACATGCGTCTTCTACAGTGGATGCTTTTCGCCCAATGGTCTTTCCAACAACTCCCTATGCACCACAAGATCATGATAACTCCAATTTGCAAAAATCATCTGTCTTGGTGGATGTTGTCCCCTCAAGTCCATCAAGACAGACCCTTTATTCCTCCCTCCCCAGTCGCCACGGTCACATCGGACGCCTCCCTGATCGGGTGGGGGGGCATTTTCAGGGCAGGACAGTCCATGGCACATGGCAACCTTTCGAAAGCCACCTGCACATAAATGTCTTGGAGATGAGAGCAGTGCTTTTGACATTGCAAGCCCTCCACGACTCTCTTCCCCTGGGGACTATTGCAATCCGAACGGACAATATGTCCGTAGTGTGGTATATCAACAAGCAGGGCGGAACCAAGTCCTATCCCCTGTGTCGAGAAGCACTCAAATTTGGCAATGGGCGATCTCTTCTCAGCGGTTTCTGATAGCAACGCATATCCCCGGGAAGTCCAACATCATAGCGGACAGGTTGAGCAGAGCTATTCTCATGCCACACGAGTGGTCTGTCAAACAATCTGTGACGGAAGAGATTTTTCAGAAGTGGGGCCTTCCTTGCTGCGATCTTTTTGCTACACCTCAAAACAGCAAATGCCCCGACTTCTTCACCCTCTTCCCCCTTCCAGGCCATCCCCCCAGTGACGCTCTAGTCCACGATTGGCCTCGGGGACTTCTTTACACCTTTCCACCCCTTCCGTTAATATCACAGGTAATTCAGAAAGCAACCGCCTTGAGAGCCAAGATGATTCTCATTGCCCCTTATTGGCCTCGACAGATATGGTTTCTGTTCCTGCATCGTTATCTCTTGGAGCAGCCTTGGCATCTGGATCCAGTGCCAGATCTTTTGGCCCATCAGTCGGGGCAGCTGCACCAATCCCTCCATTCTCTCAACCTGACTGCTTGGTTGCTCCACTTCCATCCCTAGCCAGGCTTCCTATGATTTCAAATCCCGTCCGGGATATTATAGTAGCTTCCCTTAAATCTTCCACCAGAAGGATCTACACTAGTAAATGGCAACGTTTTTCCTTCTGGACAAAGGCTAGAAATATAGATCCATTCCCTGCTCCAATTCACTCGGTCTTGGATTTCCTAGCTGAAATTTTTCATTCAGGATCTTCATCCTCCACAGTAAAAGTTCAGTTGGCAGCCATTTCAAATTTTCACATAGGCCTGTCGGACTGCAGCATCATGTCCCATAAGCTTTGCAAAGCATTCCTTAGAGGTGTCTTTTTACTAAAACCCCCGATCAAAGATCCTCCACCACAGTGGGATCTAAATTTAGTTTTAACATCCTTGATTCTTCCTCCCTTTGAACCTGCGGCTTCCTGTTCATTGAAATTACTTTCCTGGAAAACACTCTTCCTGGTCGCTGTTACATCTGCTAGGAGCATATCTGAACTTCATGCCCACTACATTCGTCCTCCTTACTTAGTCTTCCACAAAGACAGAGTTTCTCTAAGAACGAACCCCTCTTTCATACCCAAGGTGGCTTCGCAGACAAATTTAAATCAATCAATTGACCTCCCAGTTTTCTTCCCTAATTATTCGAACAGGGCGGAGCAAAAACTGCATTATCTGGACGTTCATCGTCAACTCCCCTGGTGCACTGATGTCAGGGAGGAGGTGACAGCAACCGACGCCGGACCTAGACTTTGGAATTCAGGCCGACTAGGAGTAGCCTGCCAGCAGGATGACCCAAGTGTAATGACTGCAACAGTGAATACACTCAAACATCTACATTTATGGTAAGTGTACACAACTGTACTTTTTGTGAATGTGGCCTGGTGGTTTCTGCCTGAATTTTACTTCACTTTCTTCATTGGGACGTGGTCGGCAGAACCTTTGGTGGAAGATGCCCATCTATTTCTGTATTTCTGTGTTTTGTGTCTGTACATTATACGCACAGCCTGCCTTGATTTGGCCAATACATATGACACTATTACCCATGCTATTATAAACTAAGTGCATTACTAATGTGAGTGCTGAGAGGATAGCAAACTGGCAAAGAGAGAGAACCCACATGTTGAGGGTAGCAGGGGAAGCATCAGAGAACATGAAGGTGATCATTGGTGTCCTAGAAAGGTAAGTGCTCAAGACCATGTTTGTTCGTTATTTAATTGTCTGACCAACAGAATAAAAGCTTAGACAAATGGCTAACCAAGTTAGGGGATGACTGCAAACTGGGAGTAGGTGTCGAAATCCTTTAGCAGGAACATACACTAGTAAATGCCTGGTGTAATGAAAATCTGCATAAATTAAATTCAGAAAAAAATGCAGCATTGTCACATTTGCCAGACGAACCCCCCCCCCTCCATCCAGTGTACAACATTAACAATACCCCACTTCAGAATATTTTTTAAATTAAAGTATTACAGTACAAGTTCATCTATTGTACCATCAACTTTTTTTATTGTTTAACTTGCCTCTGAATGCTCGCTGCTGTTTGTGCTCATTGGTACTGTATATTCCCAAACACATCAGCATTTTCTTTCAGCAACACTGCTGTCAAACAAGGAAAACCCTCAGGATATGGCTCTCCAAAGTTTTTTCACAAACATTTTTATGACAGGAAGACATTTTTATAGTGCATCAATATGAAGTGACGAAGTTAAAAGTGCATGGTTTTCTTATAATATCCACTGATGTTCATCGTGTTTCACTGCTGCAGTCATTACAATTGGGTTATCCTGCTGCCAGGCTGCCCGCAGTCGGCCCGAGTTCCAAAGTTTGGGTCCAGCATCAGTTGCTGTCACCTCCTCCCTGGCGTCAGTGCGCCAGGGGTATAAAAGATGCAGCCGATGCCATTTTCTTCAGTCTTTCTTGCCGCACGGTGCCCGAAACAAAAGCAGTTCGCAAGTGCCAGTCGGCCGACTCCTGAGATTTTCAAATTCGAATTTCAGATCCAAAGTCTTCATTAAAGCTAAGTACCCCGTTGAGGAAACTTTTTTCTTGCTCCAGACCGATGTCAGAAAAAGTTAATAATTGTATTTCTTGTGGGAAGCAAATACCTCATAAGGATTTTCATTCTTACTGTATTCTTTGCCTAGGCCCTCACCACGATGTTGGTGGTTGTCGGTTTTGTGCTAGATTTAACCAACGCACTGTTAAGCGTCGGTATGATTTTGCATTTCATTACTTTGGCAGAAGATTCAATTATATAATGCCATTAGATCAGCCGACTACCGGAGTTTATAAAAAGCGCAAAGAAAAAGAAAAGAGCAGGCAACCGACGTCCAAAACCGACGACGAGGCTTCCTTTAGGCCTGTCGCCGGTTCTCAGTGAGGTGCTTTTGCAGGCCCTGATGCCCGCTACCTCAGAGCCACAGGCCGCTTCTGACTCCCACGTGGAGCCGACTGGGCTACTGGAAACTCAAGGTATTGGACACTCAGAAATTATTCCCTCAGATGGGTCCAGAGCCGCTGAGCAGGCATCGGCTTCTGAGGGTGTTTTTCAGGCCTACACAGTTATATGTAAAGCCATCTTCAGTTTCAAAGGCAAAGACTATAGCAGCTCTAAAGGCAAAGAAACAAGTACAGTATTCTCCTGGACAGGCCTCCATGCCTTAAAAACAGATGCTTAAAATGGCCGAAGACCTAATTACTTTGATCAGGGGTTCCCATCCCCCTCCTGATAAGAGGCCTAGGCAAGACATAGAATATGAATCTTCAGATCAGGTTTCCATTTCTTCTGATTCCTCTTCTGAACTGGAATATTCTCTTCCTCCCTATGAGGATTCTGATGCTGAAGAATCTATCCCTTCAGCCTCACCTCCTGAGGATTATTCCTTTGGTGAGACACTGCATACTATGAGGGAGCATTTCCATTGGGAGAGCCAAGATAACTCGGAATCCAAGAAAAGGCTCAGAGACTTCCTTTTATTACCCCAGCACAGGCTCTTGCTGTTCCTCCTGTTTTAGAGATTGTAGATGATGTATTTACAGAGTCCGGTTTTTCTCCTGACTCTTTACCACCAGCTCTTGTTAATGTTAAGCCAAACAGATACAGGGATGTTCATCGTGCATACAGCTGCAGTCATAACAGATGGGTTCTCCTGCCGTCAGGCAGGTCCTCGGTCGGCCGAATTCCAAAGTCTAGGTCCGGCGTCGGTTGTCATCGCCTCCTCCCTGACGTCAGTGCGACAGGGGCACAAAAGAACCAGCCGACGCCATCTTCTTCAGTCTTTCTTGCCGCGCGGTGTCCGAAGCAGAAGCAGTTCGCAAGTGCCGGTCGGCCAGCTCCTGAGATTACGAAAAATTTGGAAACCGAAGTCTTCTTAAAAGCTAAGTACCCCGTTGGGGAAACTTTTCTTGCCTCAGACCGATGTCAGACAAAGTTAATAATTGTATTTCTTGTGGGAAGCAAATACCGCATAAGGATTTCCATTCCCTCTGTATACCTTGTTTAGGCCCAGACCACGACGTCTCGGTCTGTCACTTTTGTGCTACCTTCAATAAACGCACTATTAAGCGTCGTGCGGAGTTTGCCCAGCATTTTTTTTGGGAAAGCATTTAACTATACCATGTCGTCGGATACTCCGACTCCGGTTTTGTCTAAAAAACGCAAAGACAAGGACTGACACTCGAGGTCCGCGGCCTCTACCGACACCATGCCAAAGCCGGCTACACGTGGTCCAGTTCTCAGTGAGGCACCTACGCAGCCCCTGATTACCGACGACACATGTTTGGCGGTGTCTCCTGTACCCGAGGTCGCAGGCTCCTCGGCCCACACCCCGACTACAGATACCGAAGCCACTCTTGGCGTTGAAACACAGAATGTGGACAGGTCCACCTCCACTCAAGGTGTCTTCAGACCTTCCTCCTCTTTCTCCATCAAGGCTTTCACCAAGTCTAAAGCATCCATGCACCCTAAAAGACCAGCTACACAGGGCCCATCTCCAGGCCCCATGCCTGAGAAACAGATGCTTAAGATGGCTGAGGATTTAATTACTCTAATCAGAGGTTCTCAGCCACCTCCAGACAAAAGGCCCAGAGTGGAGGAAGATTCCCCCTCCTCTGATCAGGGCTCCATTATTTCAGAACACTCTGATGATCAGGAACAGTCTTTCTCCCCTTTTCAAGACTCTGATGCAGAGGAGTCTATTCCTTCTGTATCCCCCCCTGAGGATTACTCATTTGGGGAAACTTTGCATACCTTAAGGGAACACTTCCACTGGGAAGGCCAGGATTATTCAGATTCCAAGAAAAGGCTCAGGGAATTTCTTTTGTTACCCCAGCACAGGCCTCTGGCTATACCTCCTGTCTTGGACATCCTAGATGATGTTTACTCGGAGGCCTGCCTTAACCCGGACTCTCTACCTCCAGCTCCAGTTAAGCCTGACAGGTACTACAGGGTTCCTGACTCACACCAATTTCTTTACAAAAGCCATGCTGCTGACCTAGAAACCATCTCACAAGGGCCCAAGGGAGTTAAGGCTTCCATTGCCAAAAATCCACTGCCTTCCGAGAGAGATTCCAGATCCTTAGAAAGGTGGGGGAAAAAGGTATATACCTCGGCTACCTTAACCATGAGAGCCTTAAACTGTCAGTTTCATATGCTAAAATACCAACAGTTTCTGTTATCTCAATTGAAAAGTAAAATGTCACAACCTGAACAACCAGACTTGAAGGAGTTGCAGGATTTGATGCATAGTGCAGAACAAGTGGGTAAACATACCTTACAATGTGGTTTTGATGCTCTAGAGGCCTTATGTAGAGCTGCTGTTACAGGCTCAGTCATACGTAGGCATGCCTGGCTCAAGGAACAAGCCTTGCCTGATCATGTCAAAGCTAAATTACTAGACGCCCCTCTTCAAAAGGATGTACTATTTGGGGCAAATGCTGAGGAAGTATTACGGAAAATGGAGGAAAAAGTTAAATCAATGCAAACTGTGAAAGAATTTCTACAGGTTCAACCCCCACGTTTTAGTAGAAATTGGCCTTCCAAAAACTGGTCCTTTCCTGCCACAGACAGACCCCAAAGAGGCAGATACAGGCCGAGGGGCTGAGGACAATCACAAGGATCGTGACAGAGGCAGACAATGGCAAGCTCCTACACAAAGAGGTGGTGAGGACAACTCACAATCTTTCAGAAAGCAGACCCAATGACTTTCCCCTTTGCAGGCCAACCAGGTCTCAAATGGCAGCCCCCTTAGGAGGAAAGCTGGCACTATTCTCAAAAAATTGGCATGTTGTCACAAAGGACAAATGGATCCTGGACATTATAAACAGAGGCTACAAATTCCATTTTCATACCCTTCCAAAAATGAGAGGCATGCCAAACCTGCCACACAATCAAAGGGCAGAGGCACAAAAGCAAATTTCAGATCTTATAAACATGAAAGCTATTCAAGAGGTACCTACACACGAACAAGGTCAAGGTTTTTATTCCAGGCTATTTCTGGTGCCAAGGAAGGGAAAAGATTGGAGACCTATTTTGGATCTTTCCATCCTAAACACATTCCTACTCGTACCAAAATTCAAGATGCTCACTCTACAGCAACTTCTTCCCATGCTGGGCAAGGAGTCTGGGCTGGTAACATTGGACCTCAAGGAGGCATACCTGCATGTCCCAATCAGACAAAATTGCAGAAGATACCTCCGATTTCCTGCAGGTTCAACCCATTATCAATTCTCTGCATTGCCCTTTGGCTTATCTACTGCGCCCAGAGTATTCACGAAATGCCTGGCATCAGTAATTGCCTACTGCAGACTTCAAGGGATACAAATATACCCTTATTTGGACGACTGCCTGATCCAAGTGGACAGCAAGCACATTCTTCTGAAACATCTGGCTTATGTAATAATGTTATTAAACTCTCTGGGATACACAGTCAGCAAAGAGAAATCAAGGCTAATACCCTCTCGGAATATAATTTTCCTGGGTGCCAATTTGGACACAAACACCCAGATGGCCTACCTCACGCCAGAGAAGCAGGGGCAACTAATTCAATATTTCAGAACACTGGCAAATTGCACCAGGCTGACTGCAAGGAAAATCCTGCAGGCTCTGGGATTCATGGCATATTGCATCTTACTAATCCCATGTGCAAAGCTGCATATGAGAAAACTACAATGGTACCTAAAAAACATATGGTCTCAACACAGCCACCGTTTGGAAACAATAATACCACTAATTCCATGTCTGCAAAAGGAATTTCTGTGGTGGGCTCAAGCATGTCAAACACAGGTCTTCCATTCAGCAAGCCTCAAGCAAATCAAGCCATCACAACAGACGCCTCGGACTACGCCTGGGGGGCGCACATGACAGACCAGTGCATTCAGGGTAAATGGTCCCAAAAAGAAAAGCACCTTCACATCAATCAAAAAGAAATGCTAGCAGTAATAAATGCTATTATAGCTTTCAAGGACCTTCTACAACCAGGTCAACTATTGATAAGAGCGGACAACACCACAGTTATGTGGTATATAAACAAGCAGGGAGGAACACATTCTTATCCCCTATGCAGACTGGCCATGTCACTTTGGAGCATGGCCATGGACTTACAAATGGAACTACAAGCACAGTACTTGCCAGGCAAGGAAAACACGCTGGCAGACAACCTAAGCAGGAATATGACAGATCCACACGAGTGGAAGTTGCATCCAAAAGTTTTTACAGAAATAATACAAGAATGGGGAAGGCCAGACATAGATCTCTTTGCCTCCCACAAAAATCATCAATTGACAAAATTCTGCTCAAGGATCTTCCATCCAAAGGCCTGGAGAGTGGACGCTCTCTCTTTCAGTTGGACATCAATGACAGTTTATGCCTTCCCGCCTCTTCCTCTGCTGCCCTAAGTCCTATTAAACACCAGAGCAGACAGACCAAAGATGATCCTCATTGCTCTGGACTGGCCAAGGCAACACTGGTACCCACTCCTGAGGAGCCTGACGCATTCCCCTCCATGGACCCTGCCTCTAATGCCTCTTCTTCTGACTCAGCACAGCTTCAAAACTCTTCACAGTCAGCCAAAAACACTCAATCTAGCCGCATGGAAGATTCCTTAGCATCACAGCAGGCCCTACTCTCCAAGGAGGTGCAGAATGTCATTTTGGAGGCTAGAAGGCCATCAACTAGAAAAGCTTACCCAAAATGGAAACGTTTTTGTGTCTGGAATGAGAAAAAGGGCCAGAACCCTGGAAAACTGAATTTACCTCAAATACTACAATATTTGGCTGAACTGCTAAGCAGTGGACTTTCGTTCTCCTCCATCAAAATCCATGCCTCAGCCATTTCTGCAAAATACAACACAGATCCTCCTTTATTCTCTCACCCTCTTTTAAGACAGTTCCTCAGAGGGGCAAAGAATTTAAGACCTCCAAGGAAACAACCAATACCTGCTTGGGATCTCAATTTCATTCTGGAAAAACTGACTTTGCCTCCTTTTGAGCCAGCTGCCTCATCAGATTTGCAATATTTGTCCTGGAAAACAGCTTTCCTTCTGGCTATCACTTCAGCTCGTAGAGTTTCAGAACTACAGGCTCTCATGGCTGTTCAGCCTTTTATCATCTTCCATCAGGACAGAGTTTCCTTACGAACCAACCCGTCCTTTATGCCTAAAGTGGTATCCAGGGTAGCTTTAAATCAGGCCATACATTTACCTACTTTTTATCCCAATCCTCAAAACAAAGGAGAGATTACTACATTCCTTGGACATCCACAGGCTACTGCGTTATTATTTGGACAGAACAAAACCTTTCAGAAAATCAAAACAGCTCTTCGTGGCCTATGCGGTAGGAGCTCAAGGAAAACCAATTTCCAAACAGACAATCTGAAAATGGATAGCCCACTGCATACGCTTTTGCTATTCCTTTCATGGCAAAACTGTACCTACAGGCATTAGAACTCATTCCACCAGGGCCACAGCCACCTCTGCAGCCTTCCTCAGAGGAGTTCCTACCAAGGATATTTTGGAAGCAGCCACTTGGAGTTCTGTGCATACCTTCTCCAAACACTACAACCTACCATTATACTCCAGATCTAGAGCAGGCCTTGCCACTGCAGTCTTGCAGGGCATTTTGGCTCCTCCTAGTTCCACCTAGTGCCTACCACCCCTTTCTTAGCTTTGGGATTCTACCCATCTGTTATGACTGCAGCTGTATGCACGATGAACATAGTACAGTTTTGTACCTACCATAAATGTAGATGTTCGAGTGCTAATACAGCTGCAGTCCAGGTTTCCCTCCCTCCTTCCCCTCTAGGGGTATTCTTTTATGGTGTATTTGCTTGCAACTACTGTTTTTTTTTTATTATATTGCATTGCATTACTACATAATTTTATGTATTGCCTTCCTTCTGGGGGCACCTGACATCTGGGGGAAGAAAAACTGAAGAAGATGGCGTCGGCTGGTTCTTTTGTGCTCCTGTCGCACTGACGTCAGGGAGGAGGCGACGACAACTGATGCCAGACCTAGACTTTGGAATTCGGCCGACCGAGGACCCGCCTGACGGCAGGAGAACCCATCTGTTATGACTGCAGCTGTATTAGCACTCGAACATCTACATTTATGGTAGGTACAAAACTGTACTTTCCTGATTCTCATAAATTTCTTTACAAAAACCCTGCTGCTGACCCAAAAACTATTTCTCAGGGTCCCAAGGGGGTCAAGGCTTCCACTGCAAAAAACATTATCCCCTCTGATAGGGATTCAAGGGCCCTGGACAGATGGGGGAAAAAGATTTATACTTCTGCTACCTTGGCTGTAAGAGCTTTAAATTGTCAGTTTCATATGCTTAAATATCAGCAATATCTTATGTCACAGCTTAAACAGAAAATGGTGACAAATTCAGAATGTGCAGAAAACAGAGAAATGCAGGATTTATTGCATGCAGCTGAACAAGTGGGAAAGCATGTTTGCAATGTGGTTTTGATTCTCTAGAGGCCTCCTGTAGGGCCGCAGTTACAGGTTCTGTCATTAGGAGGCATGCTTGGTTAAAAGAACAGAATCTGCCCGATCATGTTAAAGCAAAGCTTTTAGATGCTCCATTACATGATACCTTGTTTGGTGTTAAAGCAGAAGAGGTGTTGAAGAAAATGGAGGACAAAGCGAAATCTATGCAAACAGTGAAGGATTTCTTACAGGTGTACAGCCTCCCAGATTTAGCAGGAACTGGCCTACAAAGAATTGGTCCTTTCCAGTGTCAGACAAGCCACAAAGAGGCAGATACAGATGCCCCAGAGGCAGATCACAGCCCCAAGGCTCATACAGGCCTAAACAATGGGGTGCTTCTACCTCCAAAAGTGGAGAGGAAAAATCACAGTCATACAGGAAACAGTCTCAATGACTTTCCCCTGCCAGCACCAAGCACTTATCTTCTGGCAGCTCCTTTGGGGGCAAAACTAGCACTTTTTTTTACAAAATTGGCACATGATCACCCAGGACAAATGGGTCTTAATATCGTATCTCAAAGCTACAGGTTCCACTTTCACACCCTGCCAAGGCCAAATGGTATGCCAGACCTGCCACACAATCAATGGGCAGAGGCACAAAAGCAAGTTTCATCCCTCATGGACATGAGAGCCATTCAGCAAGTACCACAACAAGAGCAGGGACTAGGATTTTACTCAAGGCTATTCTTGGTACCCAGAAAGTACAAAGTCTGGATACCAATACTGGACCTGTCTATCCTAAACACATTCCTGGATAGTCCAAAATGCAAAATGTTCACTCTGCAGCAGCTTCTGCCCATGCTGGGCAAGAAGGCTTGGCTTGTGACTTTAGACCTAAAAGAGGCATGCCTGCATTTCCCAATCAGACAGTCATGCAGAAGATACCTCAGATTTATAGCTGGCTCAATGCACTACCAATTCTCTGCACTGCCCTTTGGCTTATCTACTGTGCCCAGGGTCTTCACAAAATGCCTGGCACCAGTAATTGCATTTTGCAGACAAAGAGGAATACAAATATATCCTTACTTGGACAGCTGCCTTATTCAAGCAGAGAACAAGGACATCCTACTACAACATCTGACGTTTGTAAAAAGATTACTAACCGGTCTAGGGTACACAGTAAAAGAAAAGAAATCAAAGCTCGTACCCTCTCAAGAAATAATATTCCTGGGTGCAAGCTTAAATACAACTGCCCAGATGGCTTATCTCACCCCAGGCAAACACAGACAGCTGACTACTTATTTCAAAATGTTGGCAAAAAAAGACCCAGTTTTCTGCAAGAAAAATTCTGCAGGCTTTGGACTTCATGGCATCCTGCATACTGCTAATTCCATATGCAAGACTGCATATGAGGAAACTTCAATGGTATCTGAAAAGTGTTTGGACTCAACATTGCCACAGTCTGGAAACAAAAATTACCGTCATTCCCTGCCTGCTACAGGAGTTTTGATGGTGGGCAAAAGCCTGTTACCTCAACACGGGACAGTTATTTACCTTACCCACAGCCAGGCAGACATTGACAACAGATGCATCAGGTTATGCCTGGGGGGCCCATATGGCAGGAAGATGTATTCAGGGCACATGGTCCGCAAGTTAAATGCACCTACATATCAATCAAAAAGAGATGCTAGCTGTTCAGAATACCCTGACAGCCTTCAAAGATCAACTTAATCCAGGACAGCTACTGATAAAGACGGACAATACTACAGTCACGTGGTACATAAACAAGCAGGGGGTCAGGCATTCCTACCCCCTCTGCAGACTAGCCATGAACTTGTGGGACACAGCACTGACTTACCAAGTACATCTGCAAGCACAATTCCTGCCAGGAAGGATAAATACTCTGGCAGACGAACTAAGCAGAAACCTAATGGATCCCCATGAGTGGAAATTGGATCCAGAAGTCTTCAGTATGATAACAAGGAACTGGGGATGCCCGGACATAGACCTATTTGCCTCCCCTTGCAACTGCCAATTAGAGATTCTGCACAAGGACTTATCACAAGCAAGCATGGAAAGTGGATGCTGTATCTTTCAGCTGGAAAAACCTAACAGTATATGCCTTTCCTCCTCTGCCTCTCCTCCCCAAGGTACTCAAGATTTATTTATTTATTTATTTACATTTGTTGACCGGGCTAGTCTAGCTGGATACATATCCCTTTTCAGTAGAGGCCCGAGGAGAAAAGCTCCAACATAAGTAAATTAATACATTCAAAATATTATAAAAAAGATTAGTTTTACATTACAAAATAAGACATGAAAAAAATAAATTGTGAATAAAGTAACGTTTCATTAGAGTAGAAGTAAAAAAATTAAACAAGTCTTAATGCTTTAGTAGGGTTCATGTGAAGTCAATCAAAAACTAAAACAATTTAACATTAGGAAACATGTTATAGTGTTGTTCATAAGATATGGGAGGGTAATTGATTAAGGAAGCAGGAAAGTAAGAACCAGGGGAGGGGAGAGATGAAAAGTAGATTCAATCAGGCTTTGATCAGACAAGATCAGACAAGAGAAGCCAAAAATGATACTGATTGCCCCAGACTGGCCCCGCCAGCACTGGTACCCAATCCTAAAGAGCTTGTCTCAATGCCCAGCTTGGACATTACCTCAAATTCCTCACTTATTGACCCAGCAGGACAGTCAGATACTGCACAGCCAACTCAGGACCTTAAACCTGGCAACATGGTGGATAATGTAGCCATTCAAGACACACCTCTCTCTAGAGCAGTGATGGATGTTATTTTGGAGGCCAGGAAGCCTAGCACCAGAAAATCATATGCAGAAAAATTGAAGAGATTCTGTGCTTGGAACCAGGCACTAGGTATTGACATGACTGTTCCAAATATTCCTCAGATTTTGCAATACTTAACTGAGATGCTGGATAAAGGCCTTTTCTTTTCATCAATTAAAATTCATGCCTCTGCCATTTCAGCTCATTACAATACAGAGCCACCTATTTTTTCTCATCTATTGCTAAGGCAGTACTTCAGAGGAGCCAAAAACATAAGACCTCCAAGGAGAGCACCAATTCCTGCTTGGGACCTCAACTGTGTCTTGGAAAAACTCACGCTGCCTCCATTTAAGCCAGCCTCTGCAGCTGATATAAAATTCTTATCCTGGAAAACAGCTCTGCTCCTAGCAATAACCTCCGCTAGAAGAGTCTCAGAGTTACAGGCACTCATGGCTGTGGAATCTTTTATCATTTTCCATCCTGATGGGGTTTCTCTAAGGACAAACCCTACATTTATGCCTAAGGTAGTGTCGAGTGTGGCCCTTAACCAAACAATTCATTTGCCTACCTTTTACCCAAACCCACAGAGTAAGGGTGAGAGACGTCTGCATTCTTTGGACATTCACAGGCAGCTACGCTTCTACTTGGATAGAACCAAAGCTTTCAGAAAGACTGAACAACTTCTGGTGGCATATGCTGCAGGATCACAAGGAAAGCCCATCTCAAAACAGACTATTTCAAAGTGGATAGGCCACTGCATTCGTTTCTGCTATTCACAGCATGGCAAATCAGTGCCCAAGGGCATTAGGCCACATTCAGCCAGAGCAGCAACCACTTCAGCAGCCTTCCTCAAAGGAATACCAACCAAAGACATCTTAGAGGCTGCAGCTTGGAGTTCAGTGCATACTTTTCCAAAGCACTATCACTTACCTCTCTACTCTAAATCCACGGCAGGCTTTGCCACTGCAGTTCTGCAGGGCCTGATAGCCTCTCTTAATCCTATTTAGCCAGCCTCCCAACCTTAGCTGTGGGATTCAACCCAATTGTAATGACTGCAACAGTGAAACACAATGAACATAGTACAGTTGTGTACCTACCATAAATGTAGATGTTCAAGTGTATTCACTGTTGCAGTCCAGGTTACCCACCCACCATCCCCCTTTTCCTTGCTGGGACTTATCTGTACTTCTCTATTATATACAACCTATGTAGTGTATTTGCTTGTAGATGAAGGAAAAGTTGTGTTTTGTGTATGCATGCTTATTGGCATAATTTAGCCTACCTTTTTAGGAGCACCTGACATCTGGGGCAAGAAAAACTGAAGAAAATGGTGTCGGCTGCATCTTTTATACCCCTGGCGCACTGACGTCAGGGAGGAGGCGACAGCAACCGACACCGGACTCAAACTTTGGAACTCGGGCCGACTGCGGGTAGCCTGCCAGCAGGATAACCCAATTGTAATGACTGCAACAGTGAATACACTCAAACATCTACATTTATGGTAGGTACACAACTGTACTTTTTAAGATAGAATAAGAAACAACAGCACTTAGATAAAGATTTATTTTATACTGAAATATTTAACAAGGGCGGCCACGGTGGTGCAGCGGTTAGCGTTGCCATCTCACAGCAAGAGGTTCTCCGGTTTGATTCTCGGCTGGGGTGCCTTCTGTGCAGAGTCTGCATGTCCTCCCTGTGGTCGTGTGGGTTTCCTCCGGGTGCTCCGGTTTCCTCCCACATCCCAAAGACATGCAGTAGGTGGATTGGACACTCTAAATTGGCCCTAGGTGTGAGTGTGCACATGTGTGTGCCTTCTGTGGAAGGTTGGGAGCCGGGCTGGCAACTCGACACCGTAAAAACTCCACTGCCAATCATGAGCAGACAGATGATCCGCTGTGGCGACCCCTAACCGGGAAAAGCCGAAAGAAAAAGATTTAACTCCTAGTCCACGTGGACATAATATGGAATTTAACTGTAAAGTGTTTTTATAAAGCTAGTAAGATATGTTTCTTCAAGAAGAATGAATGGAATTCGGTTTCTTCCTACTTGAAAGGTTGTAAAACTGAGGTGCTAGTGAGTGGAATAAACTGGACAAAGCAGGCAAGTATGTGCTATGTTATTTTGTTGTTAAGCGTCAGTGTTTTATATTATAATAATTGATCTAACAAAGCTTGTAGAAAATATTAACAGGGTTCCTCCTGAGTTTCTGGAAATTCCTTTTAACCTTCTCCTTCAGGAATCTTTCTCTTTTATGTCTGCGGGCTCAGACAGCAGTACACCAATCTTTGTAAGGCCCCACACATTAATACTCTCCTGTTGTGTAGTAGTTTTCCAGCATCCCATTGTCTTAAAACAACATAAGCATGGCTTTCTCTACTTCAGCCACTCTGCAGTCTCTGTTATTACGTCTCCCCACCCCAGCTCTGACCTGAGGGATATACGATACACTGGCCTGCCAAATTCCACTTTGTCTCAGGATTACGATGGCAGAAGAGGGTATCCTTCCACCAGAGGTTATTTTGTAGATGGATGTTATGTCAAATTTAACAAGCTACTATTTTATGCATTTTTTAAGTGCTTTCTTAAATCCATATGAAGTCCCCTTTTTCACAGACTCTTTGATATCTAATAAAAAACATTTCCCAGTTCAACCCCAAAGGGAAACCCTCCATATTGCTTCTTGGATTACTTGGCTCGTGGTGCCTTCCTAGTACATCAGATGACATCTTAGCTGCTGCTGTATGTCTTTGGATGCTTGTATGGGGTCCCTTGATTTGACAAAGCTCATACATGATCTTTTCCTGGTGGGAAGCATCCTTCTACAAGCTTATCCTTGCACAAGTGCAGATGAACCCAATCAGTATAGAAATTTTACTGGGTTTGTGTTTGTGAAGCAATGTTTCAACCATTTCAGAGCATTGTATTACATTTCAAAGTGCTCACAGGTTATGGTTCCTCAAACCAGTACTGTCTAAACTTCAGTTCAGCACAGTCATTATTTTTTTTTTTTACAGTGCACACTATTCAAAATTGTCTGACCTGTTTTTTCAGAAAGCCAGTGCAGCAAAATTTAAGTTGCAACAGAATTTCTCAGCACATTCCTTTCGCCAGTGTTAACACACACACACACACACACACACACACACAGTGGTGCTGCAAAGTTTTCAACATACTACTTTCACAGTTCAATAAACTCATGTAGAGCTTGTTAAACTATCTTTCTACACTTTAAATATGTTGTCCCATTAGGAGTGGAACCTTCAAAAGTGCTTCTTTAAACATATCAGTTTGCTAGAAACACTCAACATTATTTCTCATTACACCGTTTCTTAAACAATTATTGTAACTTGGGTAACTTGTTGTTTTACTTCGCTGCTGGAAGTACAGCTTCTGTTTTTGTATGAGCTTTGGGTGTGCTAGGAAAAAGCTTCACGACTCTTGTGTACTTAGTCATTTGCCTTCTTAATTGTTCTTGTATGTTTTAACAGTTTCCTACAACTGTGTTAGGTAATGTAGCGGCACAGCTTTTGTATTTTCTTGCAAACACTTTGCATTTTGTTTGATACTGCACAATGTTTTTCTTACTGACATGTAACCACCATTAAACAACCTCCTCAGTTTCTGGAAAGGCTAATGGTTTGGGTAGAATGCAAGTAGAAAAAAAATTACAGTTCACTGTATTCTGTTGCCCACTGAAAACCACCATTTCAGTAATATTATTTTGCATGAAGTTAAACAGACCAAGCCATATTTACAGATTTCAAAGCTTAACCTTATTTATTGTTGAAAACAAAATGTGCTCCTTTTCAGCTAGGAGAACAATATAAAATGGGAAGAAATTAACTTATGAGCAATCCTTTCAAGAAGCAAACAATCTAAGTATAGAATTTTAAAAGTATCGCAGTTCAAATTCCTACTTCTGACACACGTGTATTTCTTTTTCAAAACCTGTTCAGTACTTCCAGAAAGCAAAGTTTATTCTATTCCATTCAATTTCCAGCTAAATTCTCCTACAGGTAATTCACTTTTGTCATACTGGAGAATAGCTTCTCAAATACACAATAGTAATCCCTCCAGTACAGCTTGTAGAAAATACCTTCCAATTTAAATGGTTCCTTCAAGGTCCCTTCTTTTAGGACCCAGGCCACGGTGCAGCCACTTCTCTATTTTCTCTTTCTGCGTACGTCCCTTCCTTTCTCTCACAGGACCCCATACCGTAGTATTCTCTGTCTTCTTCTATAGAAGTTTTCCTAACTACTACTTTTAAAGAAACCAGTGTGTGGTATCTTCTACTGTCTTTTTAAAGGGACAGGAGAATGGTGTCCTCCACTGTGGCCATTTGACAGCCAGTGCGTCAACACAGACAGGCACATAGTTGGATAGATGTGTCCATGTAATGCATGTGAGAGGTGCATTATCTATATGTAGTGTGTGTGCGTGCATGTGCTCACACTGGTACACGTATAAGTATTTAATTTATGTGTGTATAGGATCATAGGAAGTTACTAGGATGTTGGCCCTGAGGCCCTTATAAGCCTAGCCAGGAGTTTAGCCCATGTTTAGACAAGTCAGCACCCAGTGCTCCTGTCCAGCAGGGACACAGGTGAAATCCTGGAGATGTATTTTCTGTTTCCCATCCAGTTATCCAGGTTGCGCTTAAAAAGAGGTAAAGAGGTACTCTGCTTGATGTGGAGAGGGAGTCTATTCCACAGATGGGAGTCTCTTGGACACAAATCTGTCATGCCAGCAAGTCCTGTTGATGTCACAGACCAGTTTGAGACCGTGCATGCAAGTTACTCAAATAGAACTTGACTTGCGGATCGCCTTGTATGCCAGACAGCAGTCACCTCTGAGGAGTGTGTATGAAACTGAGTAAAGAGATGGATCTTTTAGCCTACCTGTGTATGGTAGATTTTTGAGGCCCTGGATTCTCCTCGTGAGGAACCTCTTTGGTCTCTCCAGCTGCTGCATGTGCTTTGTGAGGTACATTCCTAACGGACATTGTACTCAATAATGGGCCTTATAAGGGAAGAATACAGGGATGTTATGACCTCCTTGTCCCGTGATGAGATACCCTTACTTAGAGGTGGGCCATGTAGAAAGCTTCCCATACAATGGAAGCAGCATAGATGTTTATAAAATCTCAAATGTAAAATGTGTTGACATTTTCATGCCTTTCAAAAGATTCTACAACTGTGTCAGGCAGTGTGCCAGCACAATTTGAGTATTTTCTTAAACACCTAATATTTTGTTTGATACTGCATAGCGTTTTATATTGCTGATGTGTAACCAAACAACATTTATCAGTGCACTCATATTAATTTAACTGAGGTTTCTAACTTTCATAAACTACAGTAATATTGATAGGTTGTTTTATTCAAACAGAGGAATGTGCTTTACAAGATAGTATTTTCCATAGAGAGTTAAGTTCACCAGAAAATATTCTCAGGCACACCTAAGCTGCTTCAATTCAGAGTTCAAAAGCCCCGAAAACAATTTCCTTTCTTAAGACAAGATGGCTATTAGTAGACAGTTTATTTTAATGACAGATAACAGGTAGCAAAACAAACTGCCTTACTTCAGTCTTCTGAAGTTTTGCAACTGGAGATTATACTCCCACAAATTCAAATACGTTATTCCCATTCGATCTCCTCAAGTCTTTATTTTGCCATCTTTTTCTCAAGGCAACTTCCTATATCTGCTTTTCGAGATTCAGTTCTTTCTGTCTCTCTCTCTCTCTCCCCTAGTCTGCTGTCCTCTTTTTACACCCCCCCCCAGCCCATTTGTCTCTCCAACTTGGACTCTGGTCTGTAATCTGTTAGTCAGACTTCTCACCCCATTTTAAGGGCATGAATTCATTGAGCATCTCCTACTTATTAGCCAACCATAGGTTTTGCGCTTGTGAAATGTGACGCAGCTCCTTTTCCATTCATTATCATGACCATAGTTAGCAGCCACAATACCACAGTAGTCATCACATACACACCCATTAGCTTAGTATGTGTTCTGACCAGAAGAGACACTATCTTGAGAATTTTATATGCATTCAAAACCCTTTCTACCAAGTCCTTGCTTTAAATGTGCTTTATTCCTAAAGATGTACCACACAGATTTAGGGGATGCCTCAAACATCTCTGGCTAAGTTTTTTTTTTTTTTTTTTTTTTTCTGTACTTCTTATTGTCACTGTATTTAGTTAGGAGTTAGAAAGACCTGATATGATTCCCCAATTCTAGGGGCCACAAAAGATGGAGCAAACTGTTGAAAATCTTGTCACTGTTGCACATATTGTTACTGTTTTATGTGATTCATTTTTTTTCTCACTTCTTGAGTAGACCCTTGTGGTAGACTAGGCTTTGCTATAGTGCTTTTCTAGTATTGAATTTTGTTGAATATGTCCCAGTGATTTTCATATGAGAAAACGTGCCGTTCATACACAATGAATTTTACTTGTCTGCTACCTAGACTTGGACTTTGAGTAGTTCTGAAGACTCCATTTCTTTAAACTTGCAAAATGAATGCATTTCAGGAGAAATCAACATTAAGTCTATGTAGTTTTGATCAGAAATCATATGAATAAAAGTTAAAAGAATTTGGGCTAGATTCCAAAAGAGATGCTTTCAGTGCAAGTCTACCCTGATTCTGAAAGACTAGCACTTGGTGTGACTTTGGTTTAAGGCCTCTCTATAAACAGGTTTGCACTTGGCCAGATTAAAAAAAACTGCCTGTGTAAGTGATCACGTACACTGAGAGCAATTCTTTTGGAACCGGGCTGTTGGTGTATGCAGTTACAAAAAAGAGTAAAACTTGGGGATGTAATTGAGGCTGTTAAATACTTCATAAGAACTAGAGTCAAACAGGGCAGAAACTTTTTGTTTTACTCATTTGTTAATTGGGTAAAGGTTCTAGACCCAAAATTGTTTTTTTCCAATGGCAGCTTGACAACACCATCTGGATAAATGACTTGCTTAGAGTCGCACACAAGACTAAATTGAAGGAGTCCAGTTGAGCGCTACCAGCTGAGCGCCACAAGATGAAGCTTGTTAGCTATCCATAGCCTTAACTCTTTGAATTAAACTGTTAGACACAAAACGTAATCAAAATATTTGATATAGAAAAAGAAAACAGTGTAGGGCTGATGTAGACAGTTTGGGGAAACGTTTTTATACATACAGCATGCCAATTACATGATGCAGCCCCCACTATGAGAGAGTTATAGTGTTAGAAATTATGAGAAGATTCAATGCACAGGATGACATTTATCAGTTCTTGATGGGGCTGGACAAACTTCCCCGTCAGTGTGACTGTAGTATTCATTTAAGTAGAGAAACGTGAGAAGTTTGTGGAACAGTGGTGTGCTCTTTATTTGACTTTGGGCCCGTATGTTTGTTCTCCTCCTTTCCTTCTCTAGCTCATTCTCTTGTCATCTCACATTTGTAATCATTTTCCAACTCATTACATTATCTGTGCGTATATCGATGTAGTTTTGGTACAAGTAGTACATGTTTTACATGCTGTATTTTTAGACTTGTGTTTCTCATGCTTTATAAACCTTTTCAGCTGGACCATCCCAGTTAACAAATATAAAATAAAAACATTTATTTTTTCTATGTTGACTAGGTTAATCCCTCTAGACCAGTATTGGGATCCGTGTTTACAGATGGTGATACTAGAAAAGAACTGAGAGTAATGTGCTGTAAAAGACCCTACATGGAGAATGGGGAAGTGTTTTTAAAACGCAAAACATTTAATCTACACTGTGTTGTACTGTACTGTACTGTAACATGGTAAACTGATATTCATCACCATTATTTTTCATTAGCGCAAATATGCCTGCTTTCTGTGTAACTCAGTCATTTTGTGATTTGAAAAACTATTTAGAATGTTATTTTTCCTTTTAATTGATGGTACCATGTTAAAATGTTAAAACATTTAGACTTTTGGACAATAATTCAGTTTTCAAGCACCCCATACCTCTCCGTCTCTTAGTGCAAAAAATTTGGACAAAGCCTAAAATAATGAGGGGCAGGACAAAGGACCAAAATAGTGATTAATTTTAAGTATTGCTCTTATAAACTTAGAAAGTTGCTACAATGACAGAATTTGTATTAGCATGCATTTCTGAAGAATTTGAAGCCTGAAGCTTAAAATTATGTCATTATTTAGTTTTAATCCTCGGTGATTTGCCAGAAAAATGCTAATTTTTGAGGAACAGATCAAAAATGTAAGGCAAAAATCTAGACTTTCCGCAAAAATATGGACAGTTGAGACATATGATGCACCCCGATTTTTTTTGAATAGTTGAAGGCTGTCCTGCATGAGGGTAACTTTCAATGTTAAGTTGTCTATCTCACCTTCGTTCTTGCTGGTTGGGATCGGAGCCAATCCTCTGCTCCAACTCGGCCATCTTCAATAGCTCGAGAGCTGTTTACTGGCTCGAGGCTACCCCTTATCCCATAATGCCTAGCGATAGCTACTCAGATCTCATTTGCCGCTTCAGCTGCTGCGAGGTGTCGTTTTATTGGTTCAGGCTCGTATAAAGTTTTTTGTATAACTTTCTTCACTAAAACTCTACCCTTCTAGTATTTTATTGTTAACAATAATCTTGTTTTGCGATAGGTTCATAGGTTCATACTAGGCTATCTGCCCTGGGGCATTTATAAGCCTAGCCCGATTGTGTTTGGCTTACGCCACCCCTTGATTTGAGTATACTGTGCCCTTTTTAAAGTTTAGTTTACTGTGCCTCTGTCTAATAGTGACACGGATGTAATCCCCGGGACAAACCTACGATCCCCCATCCACTCATCAAGATTCTTCTTGAAGAGAGTCAGTGAGGTGCTCTGCCTAACATGAATTGGAATTCTATTCCAGAGTGAAGGGAGCCTCTGGGTTATGAATCTGTCCCTCCAGCATGTTCTATTTATTTCTGTGCTGAGGTTCAAGTCCCTCGAGCGCATGGCTCTAAGGGATTTAGATTTACTGAGGTGGAGCATGTCCATTAATTCTGGGTTGGACATAGCTTTATATGTCAGGCATAGATCGCCTCGAAGCAGGCGGTATGCAACTGAGTAGAGCTGGAGTTTTTTTAACGGAGCAGCATATGGCATCTGTTTGAGTCCCTTGATCCTCCTGGTGAGGTACTTTTGGGGTCTTTCTAATTGCTGCAGGTGTCTGGTAAGGTACATCCCAAAGGGGGCATTGTATTCTATGATGGGCCTGATGAGGGATGAATAAAGGGGCACGGTTACCTCTCTTGATCTAGATGTGAATCCTTTCATGATGAGGTGGGCTATGTAGAAGGTCTTTCTAACCACTTTGGCAATGTGGTTGTCAAAGGAGAGATTGCTATCAACTTGGGTCCCCAGATCTCTAATTACTTTCTCTGTACTTAATGGGTTACCACCTATGTGGTAATTTGTGGGCACATTGTTTTTGCCAAAGGGTATGACTATACACTTTTTGGCATTTCGCTTTAGACCATGGCTCTGGCACCAGTTATCCGTCTCTGCGAGACCTTTTTGAAGGATGTTTGTGTCAGCTGGAGAGTCGATTATGGCGCCCAGTTTGCAGTCATCTGCGAACTTGGTGAGCCATAGTCCTCCCACGTTGGCCTGTACCTCAGGAAAGTAAATACTGAACAAGAGAGGTCCCAGGACAGAACCTTGTAGGACGCCACTTGTGACCGGTTTCGAGTCTGACATGGCTTCAGCAACTCTGACTCTGTGGGTTCTGTCTTTGAGCCAGTTTGCGACCCATCTTGTGACATAGGGGTTTATATTTAGGCTGGATAGCTTATCTATGATGCCCGAGTGGGGTATTGTGTCAAATGCCTTTGCGAGGTCCAGATAGGCTGTGTGGACTACCTTCCCTTCATCTATGGCCTTGGTGACTGTTTCGAAGAAGTCGACCAGGTTCAAAAGGCAGGATCTGCCCTTGACTAAGCCAAATTGGGTAGAATCTAGTGTCTGTAGGTCCCCAATGTCTTTGTTTATTAGTTCCATGATGATCCTGTCCATAGCCTTGCAGACTAGGCTAGTCAGGCTTATGGGGCGATAGTTTCCAGGGTCTGTAGAGGCGCCACCTTTGTGGAGTGGGACCACTGTTGCTGTACGCCATTCTTTGGGCACATATCCTGTAGTGAGGCTGAGATTGTACAGCAGTTTTACTTGAGGGATTAGTTCTTCTTGGAGTTCATGTAGGACGCAACCCGGGACGAAATCTGGTCCCATGGAAGCAGTGTTTTTTGCTTTGGAGAGGGCGGCTTTCACCTGCGCATCAGAGATGTTTGGGAGGCTGCACTCTGCCGGGATAGATACTTGCTCTTTGGGGGGGGGGGGTGTAGAAGTTTGCACTGAACCTGTCTGCCAGGATATTGGCGATGTCTGTGGGTTCAGTGTATTTTTTGTCGTTTAGAATCAACTCAGAACAAGTCTGGGAGTTGCATCCCAGGTTCCTAACATAACTGAAAAAAGTCTTATGATTGTATTTAGTGTCCTGTGCAATTTTTCTCTCGAAGCTGGCCTTGGAGGATTTTATGAAGGATCGTAATTTTTTGCTAGTACTGATCAGAGATGCCTTCCCTTTTAGGGATTTTGCTCTATCATGTAGTAGCTTCCTCCTTCTGTTGTACAGTTTATTTATGGCTGGGGTCCACCAGAGTGGATGCCTGCCTTTGGATGATTGGGTCTTGATTTTGTTTGGCATAGCATGATCCATGCATTCCTGGAGATGTCCGTAGAATGCGTTTGAATGCGTTTATATAGGATTCTGCAGTTTGGGCCGTAGTTTCCACTGGCCCTGGGGCCTTGAAGGATTCCACTTTGGTTTTGAGAAGTGTGAAGTTCGCTTTTGAGAAGTTTTTCACTGTGGTTTTCTGGGCTGGTGGTGGAGTCGGGATGTGGATATCCAGTGAAATTAATTTATGGTCTGATCTTACCAATGAGGGATATACTTCTGGTATGGAGCATAGAGTCCCCGTGTTGGTAATGATCAGGTCTAGTATGTTTTCCCCTCTTGTGGGAGTGGTGACTAGTTGTTCCATAGCATTTGAGTTTATAAACTCCAGGAACCTTTGGGCTAAGGTGCTGGGGCTTGAGTAATGCTCCCAGTCTATGTTTGGGTAGTTGAAGTCGCCCAATATAATGGTGTTCAGAGAGATCTTCATGTTCTCCAATGTTTTCAGGAAAGCCGAGTGGGATTCCTGACTTTGAGAGGGTGGTCTTTAGGATGCTATAAACTGAAAAGCAGCCTTGCCCACTGTCAGTTGCACATGGATGGTCTCCGATACTTCGTGCAATGCCACTAACCTGGAGGTGTGGATATCCTTGATAAATATGGAAACTCCCCGTCCTTTTGTGGTTCGGTCCGGGTTTTGGGGCCGAAAAGCATAATATGAGGTATAACCTGGTAGTGCTGGGGTGCTCTCTGGAGCCTTGAACCAGGTTTCTGTCACTGCACAGATATCGATGTTCTCCATACTGAGGAGAGCTTCGAGTGCGTGCATCTTGAGGTTAAGACTTCTGGCGTTTAGCAGCATTACCCTTAGTTTCTTGTTACTTGTGCTGTCTGTGGAGGTGGGTTTGACGTTTGAGCCTTGCCTAAAAAAGGCACTATGGGGGTGGCAAGAGCCTTTGCCAATATCCGAAAGCCCAGGGGTGACAGGTGCAAGCCGTCCCTAGCGAAGCAACGTGGCTTGTCGAGCATGTCATCCCAGGCTGACAGACACTGGATCCCCTTTGAATGACACCAAAATTATAGCCAATTGTTAAAATCGATCATTTTGTCTTTATACTGTGGCATCATTCTAGGTGAGGGTAAGATGCTGCTCAAGGTCAGGGTCATACCGGTCTGGGCTACATGATCAGAGAGCTCCTCTATGTCTCTTTTCATGTAGTCGAGGGAGGTACGTCTCAGGTCATTCACGCCAGCATGTACAATGACTGAGTCATATTTTATTTGCTTTGGAGTGACCTGAGTGCTTGCGTTATGTGGCGGATCCTAGCGCCCGACAGGCAGCTCACTGTGACCTTCGCTTTATTCAGCCTGGTGAGCGGGACGTCAGTGTGTCTGACAATAGAGTCACCTATTACAAGAGTATCAGGTGTGTTATTCAGCCTTAAGGGCTGTGACTACTTGGCACACTGACTTTGTGTGCTATGTGTTGTATGTGTTTTGTTTTGGGGTAGCGTTTGCTTGGATGTCTGCTTTGGAGGTCTCTGTTGCTTAGGTAGATTTTTATTTAGAGCCTCCGAGTATGTTTTTGTGTTTTTATGTGTTTGGTTCGCTGTTGTGGTGGGACTATGTGATACTGGAATTGTGTTGTGTGAGGTTAGCTTCTCCTCCTGACTGGTTACACCAGTTTTGAGATGAGAGAGCTCAGCCTCCAGTTTGGCTATATGGTTGCATCTCTCACATATATTTGAACCTGTTTGGAGGAGGAGAGGGTTGTCCGTGTACATGAGACAGTTGTAACATTGCCTCAAAATTCCCAGATTCTCCAGCTGGACTAGAGAGGAAACCATTGACTGACCTTTGGACATGCTAGAGTAATATAGGGAACTGAATTAAAATGGACCAATAGGGGACAAGGTAATCGTAGAGAGTATAAGAGTAAGTAGTGCTTATGGTTTATTAGTGCTAACTTGTAAGATTACTTATTTGGACCAGTGAGGGGCCTTGGAATGAGAATATGGTGTTTAATTTGAGAGATAGATAGAGCAGTTCAAATGGAAAAAGTGAAGAGCAGACTTTGTGGAGCCAGGAATAGTTTAAACCCAATTAGGCAGCGCTGCCCGATGTGCTATGCGCAAAAACGCGCAAAACCACTCAAAAGAGGGTTTTAAGAGAGGGAGATCAAGGAGTTTGGAATTGACCCAAAATGGCCAATAAAACTACAGTTTCAAGGCAGTAACCACACCCACAGGGGCAGGCAAGCTGCTCAATGTTTATCACTGCCACTGATGAACACAGAGACTTCCCTTTAGCCCAAGCAAACAATGGCCTCCAAGAAACTTACAAACAGTTCAGAACAGTAAATCTGTAACTGAACTTTTTTAAATCTCAGAAAAGTGGGAAAAAAGCAAGATTTTTTTGTTTTTTTTAAGGAAAGCAGAGGTTCACAAGTATCAACAAGCTAGAACAGTGCAGTAAATGACCCCACACTTGAGTGCTAGGCCAGAGACAGATAAAATGCAAGTTAAAAAAAAAACTATTTTAAAAATAAATGCACGCAGGAAATTCAGTAATCAGCTCTAGGTTGTGTTCTAAATACAGTTACCAACACAGAAATCAAGTTTAACAAGCAAGAAAATGCTCAAAAGTGATAGTTGTTTAGCTCATAGTATCCCTCCTGTTTTCTTGTAGAACTCATTTAACTTAGAGAGTTCTTAGTCCTAACCTCCTTAATTCTGCCCCCTTTTGAACCGGCAGCTTCTTGCTCTATCAAGTTCCTGTCTTGAAAGACGCTCTTTCTGGTAGCTATTACTTCAGCCAGACGCGTCTCCGAACTTCAGGCGCTATGTGTTCATCCTCCTTACTTGGTTTTTCATAAGGACAAGGATGCTCTGAGGACTAATTCCTCCTTTCTCCCTAAAGTCTGCTCAGAAAGTAACTTAAACCAATCTATAGAGCTTCCTGTGTTTTCCCTAATCATACCAGCAAGGTAGAATACAAACTACACCAATTGGATGTTCATAGGCAATTGCACTTTTACCTGCACAGAACTAAAGAAGTAAGGAAATCGGACCAACTATTCCTCTCTTATGCCTTGGGCAAACAAGGTCTCCCAGTTTCCAAGGTAACCTTGTCCAGATGGTTGTCACACACTATTACTTTTATCAGTTAAGGAACAAACAGTTACGTATTAAACCGAAAGGTCATTCTACTAGGGCCTTGGCCACCTCTGTAGCCTTCCAGTCTAGGCTGCCCGTGGATACTATCTGTGCAGCTGCCATGTGGGCAAACCCTCATACCTTTATTTCTCATTACAAGTTGGATATGGTCTCCAGGAGCAGAGCTGACTTTGGTTCCACTGTTCTGAAGAGTCTGTTCCACTGAGCCACCCAGGATATTAGGTGCTAGGGACGCTGTCTCAACCAGCAAGAAGAAGGCGAGATAGACAACTTAACAATAAGAAGTTATGTACCTACCATAACGTTCCATGTTAGTTGTCTTTATCTCTCCTTCCTTCTTGCGTCCCACCCTCCATCCCCCTGTCCTAGTGGACCGAGAGGAGTTTTCTGTTCTGTTTTACTGGCTGTGTGTTCTCTTGTGTCCTTTTTTGACCTAAGAGAATATGGCAGGTATAGTCAACTGGTTCTTGACTGAATTATTATGTTGTTATGTCTGGTTTAGCTGTTTCAAACGAGATCTGGGTAGCTATCGCTAGGCATTATGGGATAAGGGGTAGTCTCGTGCCAGTAAACAGCTCTCGAGCTATTGAAGATGGCCGAGTCGGAGCCGAGGATCGGCTCCGATCCCAACCAGCAAGAAGGAAGGCGGGATGAAGACAACTAACATGGAACGTTATGGTAGGTACATAACTTCTTATTTTGCACTATGTAGGCCCAATGGTGTCTCTTAACTGATGCCTAATTTAACAGGAGTGTTGCACCACTCTGTTTTAGCTCTGATCTTGGGTGTACATTTGGGATAGTCCCATCCACTATTTCATTCTGGCAGTTTGCAGCTGCTGCTATCATTGCTTCTGCTGGTATATTCCATTCCATGTCATCACACACTGGTGGAGAAGTCATTCCTTCTGCTGGTATATTCCATTCCATGTCATCTCACACTGGTGGAGAAGTCTGTCTGTCCTATGTACCTATCCATTTTTGTTTATTCCAGTTTCAAAGCTTAGATCTTGATCTTAGCATTAATTTTGTAATTGTTCCCACATTTGTTACTTGGGAACTGTAGGGCATCACTTAGTTGATGTAGCAACCAGCTTATTAGACAGGACCCATACTAATATTCTATGTTGCGTGGGAGAACTGCCTCACGTGAAGCACTACCACATGTGTCGGTGGTTCAAGCTGGCCAAGTTAAGATGTAGGAGAGAGAGACTGTAGGCCTACTTCACATCTCATAAGATTGAGGAAGTTGATGAGTGCGCAGAGCTGAAACTAGTTCAAAGGTCTCTCTGGTTACAGACATGAACCAGATGAGAACATGAATGTTATGGAGACCGGTCATGACATCCTAGTGGAGTTAAGTCTATCTTTGGGAGTGTCTCAAAGCCACCCTCTCCTCTTGACTAGTAGATGGTTGAGTTTAAAGCCATTTTTCTTATCAGAGGTTAATGAAAGACCTGTGAGTGGGGAGTATGCATGGCAGACTCCTTTGGTAGATGCTTCCCTGGTTGTCAACATCTGACTGGCTAGAACTCACCCAGGACTGGCTTATAGTTTGGGAGCAATCCGTCATGTCCGTTAGTAGCTGCACTCAGAGGACTCTTCTTCACAGGGCTTACTTCATTTGTATGAAGAAACAGTGGCCCAGGATAGGGGTGAGTCCACAATATCTATTTCCAAAGATTGCAGCTCAGGCCACTGACTTCAGACCATTACTAGAGTATGGTGAGACATATCCTCATGGATGTGGCAGTATACTCTAGGGAACATGCCTGATTCCAGCACTTGGTTATGCAGAGGTCTCTCCTGTTCTCTTACCTTGATAGGCATGACTCTGAGTGACTGTCCTATTGTCCAGTCTCCAGTGGTTATTAGTTGCATGCTCAAACCTCTGAGCATGGGCATAGCATGAGCCTACCCATACTAAACCTGTGTCTAGATGAGATTCTCTTTCACCCTCTGTGACCTGTGAAGGGGATTAATAAGTACCCAGAGCTTGTCCTTACCTCTGAGACTTGCATTGACAATGAATCATCTTTCTACAGCTTCTCCAACAAACAATGATTTCTCCTTAGGAGAAGCTTTCAGGTTTATGAAGTCCTTTGTGGATTGATATGCCCCCTCATCCCACCTCCAACACACACCTTCTGTCCAGAAATGTATTGATGAATTTGGGAATGTGTTAATGAATGTCTGAAAAAGGAGGACCCCTTGGTCATTCCTTCTGTGGCTCCTTTGTGCAGGATGCTAGCTTTGGAGCCCAAAAACAACTGATACCATTCCCGTTGCCCTCAACAAGGCATTTGCTTTCTATAAGCTTCTAGCTGGGGTGAGATCTGTCTACCGTAGATACCAGAGACCACATCACCTTGTCCCCTTCCCACCCAGTAAGGGTTGTAAAGCTTTGAACAGAGTGCAAGGATGTGCTGTGTGTCTTGTTTGGGTTTAGCTTCTGTAACTTCTTTTTTGTTCAACTGTCCAGGGTACCATTCCTCCTTGGTGGATCGTGTATTGGAAAAATGTTTGGGTCACCCTTATTCTGAGAGATTGTAACAGCAGAGTTTTCCACATGTTATACATAAATTATGATTAGGCTGATGCTGTTTCTAGAAATGTGCATGTGCTGGATGGCATATCACAGGCTGTCTTCCCTTAAGAATACGTTTAGGCAGGCCAAATAGAAGCCCCTTCTGGAGAGAAGTTCTCTTTAGACAAAGCTTGCAAAATTTGATTAAGGTGGTGTAGAGAAGGAAGTTAGGCTTTATCACTGTGGAGGACCTTTATGAGCCACATCTAGCCCTGCAGTTTATACCAAGCCTTGTCAGTATCCAAGAAAGAAGAAACATTTTTCAAATTTGAGTAATGTCCCCAATCATCTGGCACTGCTGCCTTCTCCTGTTTTGCTGAGTGACTTTTTCCCCATGAGAACAATTCTGCCACTCAAACATTCATGGTCCTCAGTACAGTCCAGGGCTGTCACCGAGGGGGAGAGTTGAGGGGAGGGGGGGTCCTCAAGTTTGACCTGTCTTGGAAAAAAAAAAACATCTCAAGGAATTAGTGAGTTTTGGATGTGGTCAAAGACAGCCACATTTTAGACTTCTTGATTTTTACCAGGAAATGAGTTCTGTTCAGAGATCAACCTGTCTCTGCAGAGCTGTTCAGATGAGCCTAGACACTACTAATCTAAGAGGTCATAGAAACTATTCTTCCTTCAAAATGAAGCCAGAATTTTTATTCTAGTTTCTGTCCATTTACAGAGGACCTGTTCTGCCCATGTTTGGGTCTCAGGAGCTTCAGTAGTCGCTTCCAGCATATCAGGTTCTAGATGGTAATTCTTCAGTAGGTTCTGCTTCTCCTGCTGTAGGACACTTGAACTGTACCACTGCTCATAATGGTTAACATCTTTTGGCACCTCACTGTCTGGTGTTTGAAGATGAGGTTCCTTTGAATTTCTCTGGGTGGACACAACTTTCAGCACAGAGTTTTGACGTTTTTGCTTTTTTGTTGCACCAAGACTGTTTGCATAGTTGCTGGTAATTGTGACAGAAACAAAGGAAAATTATTTCCATTTTTCTTTTGCCTGACGACTGGCTCTTGCTGCGTGCATTGAGAGACTACCCTGCTAATGTCACTGTATTAGTTTCTTATACGATTGGAAATTCTAAAGGGCTTCCATAGATTGCAGAACGTTATCTATGAACCAGTTGTGATCCCCCTGAACTGGCCCAGTAATCAACCCCCTGAACTGGCCCAGTAATCAAGGAGCCTCAATCCTCACCACTGGCAACAGAGAGGGACATACCTAATGGAAGGATTACAAGTACACACACACAGTAAAATACAGTTTCCCTTAACAGCACAGGGAATATTTTAAAACAGCATTACAGGACAGTCTCAAATAAATACAGAAAACATCTAAACTAATCGTTACTATATTCCTATGTATATCTAAGAGATACTATGCCCTAAGTCTTACTTACAGACAGCACTCGGGCAGAAGTGCTGAGTGGATGTTTTTAGCTCCAAGACAAGATACAAAATGCCCAGTCTCTCCCTGAGAGAGTTCTTAAATTAATAATAAACATTACTACTGGGTTAGCTTGGATGACATCACTGTCACTTGACTTCAGTTCCCAGGCTAAAAAGGTACTAACAGAATTTTAACATCTTTGTGTGAAAAGTACATATCTCTCAGAAGTTTGCAGAACATGAAAGTCGTAAAACAATAAAACACTTTTACATTTGAAACCTAGTAATTATTTCAGTTTCAAGACAATACAGAAACTTCTAGCTCTAGATATTGTGTCTGCTATTGAACTGAAACTGAGAGATAACACAATTGCTAAACACACTTTAATTTCAACTTATTTTCTTGGAAGTTTTTCAGGTTAACTCTGTATGTTTCACCTTCTGCTATTAAAATATACATTTACACAGGTATATAATTTATATAAATTTCTGTTCTTTTCCATTAGGGTACACTGTGAACACATGCTTGAAGCTCAGTACTGTACAAACCCTGTTCAACATGCACTTCTGCACAAGTGGTTTAATATATGCATAATGTATAGTTCTCTTACATGTGTAAGACAAACATATGAATCATGTTGATATTTACAAGGCAGACTAAACAGTCAGAATCACTTCTAGATGCCAGACCCCATATGGTCAGACTCAGAAATTACGTATAAAAATATTTAAAAACCTGTAAGTAGTCCTAGAGTGGTGTTAAAATGTGGGAAACACCAAACCATGATGAAATAAACGTGTTTTTTGAGTCTGTGTGCACGGTTCTCCTTTAATAAGTGTCAGGTTTGCTGATTGATCTTCTTCACATATCCAGCCCTTGGTGCTGGACCCTGGCATGCTGGACTGTCTCCACTAGCCTTACTGTAGATATTCCATTCCTGCAGCTAAACCCACGAACAGGTGCTTTTGTTGCAGGAGAGAGAGTGCCCTAGCCGTGCACCTTCTGAGGAGGTCTCCCTCTCAGATGAACTTTTATGTATGTATCTCACTGTTTGTCTCTTCAGATCCACTAATCACTTGAGTTAATGAGTGTACCATTGGTTATTTGGCATAATTTTCCATTTAATCAGTGTTAAAACAAATTTTGCTGTGTATTCATAATCTGAGGAAATAGTTGTTCTAATGTTTGTAAAATTATTGGTAACTAGTGGCTTCAAAGTCAGCACTGATGGCATAGAGTAATACAGCTTTAACTACTTCCCAGATGAACCAGGTTTGACTCTGGAGCTTGGTGCTTGCTGGGAGAATAGGTGGACCCATCCTTTGGGTGGAGGAGTGGAACTAGCCACACACACACATTGTCACTGTCCCTCATGATGGAGATGATTCACCAAGTCTCCAGTGGGTGGTACCCTTCAGGGTAAATGTGGAGATGTCCACTTGTAAGGGGAGGGTATTGTGGGCCACTGCAGTGACACAGTTCATCCCTGTCCCTTCCCCAACCATGGGGTAAGGTAGGCTATTCAAAAATTTCTGATTGCTGAAATGCTGGCAGGAGCACAATGGATCCTCAGGACTGCCTGAATGATGCCCCGCCCCAACCTCCTCGCCTCAGATTCTCTGTATATCCCCAGAGCGGAGTAATTAATTTGTACTGCCTGACTGAGGGAGGGGAAGCTTGATGGTCAGGGTTTCCCTATGTCCATTTGAGTTGCAAACAATGAGCCACACTTTTAAATTCTGAAAACCATAACTCAAAAACCATAAAAGATCACAAAATGTTTTTTTTTTTTGAAGGGAAACAAGCCCTCCAACCCATGTGTGGAGAGCTTGGCCCCACACACCCTCTGACTTATGTATACCAACTTCATGGTTGTACTGCTATGGGGAAGATTGAAAAAAGCACTGAAAATAAACTTTTTGCTCACAAGGTTCAACTGATTGCAGTTGAATTTTATCAAAAGAGGTAGCCACAAAATGCAAGTATACTGGTAGCCAACAGGCATGGAAACAAAAATGATCTGGGAAAGAAATTGGTGACATCAGGACTTAGGTTGGTGAAGTAAGCATACTTTATGTATGTATGCGTGTATGTTTTGTTTTATTTATTTATTTGTATTTGGTTGCTAAAAAGGTCTGTCTGGGTCATGCAAGATTCTTTTCAGTGGAGGCCTTGGGAGATAAGCTCCAAAATATATTTATTTAGTGGGAGAAAAATATACAGTGAGATTATAATGGACCCTTTGTGATTAATACAGTATTCAAAATATGGTAATTATAGATGCAGTATGAACTAGGTGCCTAGGTGAACGTGGCAAGTGTCGGTTGTCAAAAAAGGAAAAGTAATAAAAAGGAGACTGCAGTAGAGGAAATAGGGTATGCCAGCTGTGGAGGAACAGGAGTATAAGAAGAGAAAGAAATCAAGAGCTAAATGTTGACCGAGATCCATGTTAAATTGTGTACAAACCTAGAGGATTGAGTGTAAAAGTGGCTGAAGGGGGATTGCTTTATTAATGTGCATGATCAAGGTTACAGAAAAGAAAAGGTTAAAGATTCACTTCAACAGTTATGAAAAGAGCAAATTTCTTGACTTACTAATGAGAGGCGAAACTCTGGTTTGAGAGGAGGACATCATTGGGGGGGGGGGGTCTGATTAACCAAGAGAGGAAGAGCAGGGGCAGATTTTAAAATCAAGGAGTTGTGTGGGGATTTTTCTTGAAACTGTTTTGAATTGAGAGATTCTCTGAGGGCAGATGGTAACCTTGTCTAGATTTTGGTCACATTGCATGAGTACAAGGCTTCATGTGCATTTAAGGCATTTTCCTGGTAGGTAAGGTATTTGTCTTTAGAATGGAGCTTTAAAAACTTTCATATGAAAATTTGTATTTATTTTTGACTGCTGCGTAGTACTGGTAAATGGGATCATGGTGCTAGTACTGAAATTTGGAGAAATGAAATCATGAAAAACGTTCTTTAACAGAAGGTTACAAACAATTGAAAGGCAGGGGTGTGACAAAGATAAGGCTTAGACGTCAGCCAGCAACATGGTGTTGAGGGATAAAGTCCCAACTATGGCCCAGGTAACCCAAGTTCGGTTATTGGCTTGGGCATCTGAGGTGCTGGCAGGGAGGGATGGGAGTGGCTATTGTGGGAGGGAAAGCATTCATCTCTTACACTCCGTGAGGAGAGGTATAGTTCATAAGAGTGGAGTTGCCGTTATACATCTTAAGTTTAATGTAGGGGAGGGACAAAACTAGGGCTAGGTCATAACAGGAAGAAATCCCTCCCCCTCATGGGCGTAGTTGCTAGCAGGCCCCCTGGGATGCCATTGAGTTCCATAATAGCCATAGTGGAATCTGAAGTTAGTCCAGGGATGGAAGGAGGATCTGGCAGACTCTGCAGTGCACAGGGGTACTGGGGTAGTAAGACGTGAAGCAGTGTGTAGAGCTAGTAAGTCAAAAAGGTAGAGAAGTGTCAGGGAAAATCTAAACAAGTTTCATCAAAAATGCATGAAAAGTCTAAAGACTAGAAAGAAAAGACTGAAAAAAAGAAATAGATGAGGAACATTTTACTGCTAAAAGAAAATCAGCTTCATTGACTGTGGGTTACGGAGAGCCAAACATGAAGGCTTACAGTATAGGAATAGCAAATCATGTGAAACAGTAATAAAGAATCTATGCCTTCAATTTGTAGCATTACAGTCCTCAACACCAGCAGAGGTCCTGTGGAGAATCCTTGGCTCTTAAGGGAAATTACCTTATTTGAATTTTTATTTCAGTTTCTGGGCCTGAATATTTGACTAAGTTGGGTGAAAGCAGTTCCTTTTTGACGTCTTATATGGTTTTCAAAAGACATTTTAACCTAGATGCAGTGCACTCCCTGCCTCTTCGCAAGTCAGTGAACCGGTGCGTAATCCAATGCTGTTTCAGTTACTGACACTGGATTATTGCTAGTTTATAGAGTTAACCAGGAAGAGTAAGTACTAGTCTCTGACTGACTATATACCACCCTCACTGTACCAGTCTGGTAGAGGTCTTCAGAAAAAGTATCCTCCATTCACAAAGTTTTGTGTTTCATTTTTTTTTCAAGCACCTTTATTGAATTATCACTTATGACATAAGTAAATGTGCAGTCATATAAAAGTAATCAAACTATATTAACATAAACGTTGTACTTCACATATATTGCTGTATATCATATAGCCTAAGCAATATTACATAAATTATTCAATTTTTGCTTAACATCTCCATTAAACTATCACGTACTACACAGGCAAGCATACATTTATATAAATGAAAATAAACCACACTAGCACAATCCTAGTTCCAAGCATTTTATATCACAAACCATACCGATACACTCCCTGTTGCAAACATTGTACATCACTTATAAATCTACCCAGTCTTTCTCACTCAATATATTTTGTTCCAGGTTGTCTGCCCTTTCTCTGATACTGTGTCATCATGGTGAAGGGGTTTGGTGTCTCTCTGATCCTTAAGAGCTACATTGTTGTAAGTGCTATGCTTTTGGTTCATCCTTGTCAAATTGCTCTGAAAGAGGGGACAGATAGACATCTAATATGTCCTGGTCAGGTCTGCTAATCTGTGATGCTTGCCCACAGCAGGGATCCTGGATTTGCAGAGAACGTATAGCCTGCTGTGGATCACCGCAAAAGAAGTTTCTCAGGGCCATCATTTTATTCTTCAAGCAGCTGGTGCCACAGTGACTACGGACACCTCCCTACTGGGGGGCATTACTTGGGAAGGACTGTCCAAGGCAAGTAGTCTCCTTTGGCTTTGGCCAAATGTCTCACTGATTGAATTTCTTTTGATTATGGGAAGAAAGGACTTGATGTTCCCTAATCTTCCTAAGGCATATTCCACCTGATTTCTGGCCACATCCTCCACTTTCTGGTCCAGAACTTCCATAGATGACATTTGTGTTGCTGCCACTTGGTCTGATAATCATACATTTATTGATCATTACAAACTGGGCAGAGTTTGGCTCTGCTGTACTCCAGAATATCCTTCCTTGAGAACCACCCTGGAGTTTCTGTAGCTGGGGGCTCTGCCCCATCGGTTGAGGGATGGATGAAAAAGTCAACATCAAGCACAAAAGTTATGTGCTCACCATAATGATGCATCAGTTTTGTCCGTTTTCATCCTTCCTCAACCTCCCACTCTCCATCCCCTATTTGTACTTGTAAGCTTTACCTTTGGTCTTCTAGTTCAATCTGAGGAGTGTTTTTTTTCTTCTTTATGATGAGCTTCAGTCCACACCTTGCAGTCTAACTGGAATATGATTTGTAATTAGACTGTATTGTTACTGCCTATTGTGTTATGGGCAGATTGTAGACTGAATAGAGGGCAGACTTGATTTGAGGTAACTCGGGCTAAGAGGAGGATTTTGCTTGGCTGCATTCTCACAACCTCCCAAATGGTGTAAAAATCAGATTTTAAATTCTCCCTTGGATAGAGATTTAGTATTCAGCACTCCTTTTCCAAATTGTCCAAGGGGTTTTCTTTCTCCTCATCCAGTTTGGGCCAAAAAAAAAACAGAATAAACATTCTCAGCAGCTCAACAAAATTCAAATAAATAGACATTTAAGAAGTGGTAAGAGGGTTCCAAAACAGTCTCAAACCTCCCAAAACCAAGGATAGTCTAACATGTCTAACTATTCAAGAGAGCTTTTTAGCCCTCTCCCAACCTAGCCACTTTTCCCTTGCAGAAAGTCAGAATCTCCATTTTTCTCCTTGGCAACATATTGACTCAGAAAACTGGGTTCTAAAAATCATTCATCAAAGTTACAGATGACAGTGGGAGGAAATTCCTCCTTTCCAGGGGGTCATTCTTCATCCTGCAGACTCATTTGTTTCCCTTTTTTCTTCATCACATGCTGGAGTGATAGAACCAGTTCCTCCTTCCTAGATGAGGAAGGGGTTTAATCAAGGATGTTCCTAGTGTCAAAGAAGGAGAGAAAATGCTTGCAGATCACTTCTGGCTCGCTTTTTCTTAAACCTATTTGTAATAATGTCCAAATTCAGAGTGCTACTTCGTAACCTGTTACCGCTTCTTTCAAGTTTCCTGGTAACTTTAGACTTAAAAGGTGCTTATCACATTCCTATTCACCCAGACTTCAGACTTTTTTTAAGGTTTTGTGAGTCTGGATATTATTATCAGTTGTCTGCCTTACCCTTTGGACTATCCACTGCACCAAAGTGTCTAGCCCTGATATTGCTCATTGCAGGCTATAGGATATCCACATTTTTTCATATTGAGACATCAACTTTATTTTTGCAGTCTTTTTCAAGGTGTCAGGAAGGTTTACTATCAGAATTTCGAATCAAACTCCGTCGACCGCACTATGTTCGAACACGGAAAGTCGAACACGGCAATGTCGAACTTCAAAAGCAAGCCTAGGAACGGGTTTTAACATGGGTCGAGATAAGGGTGAGGTTTGTAGTTCGGCAATAGCAGTGAACACCTATCTCGACCCATATTAAAACCATTCCTGGGCTTGCTTTTGAAGTTCAACATTGCTGTGTTCGACTTTCCGTGTTCGAACATAGTGCGGTCGATGGAGTTGGATTCAAAATTATGATAGTAAACCATCAGGAATCTCTGTCTTGGGTGAGAGTTTTCTTGCACAAACTAGGATTCCAAGAAGACATTCAAAAATCTTTCCTGACTCCCTCACACAGGATTTTGTTTCTGGGATGTCAGATAGACAACTCCATTGAAAGAGCTTTTCTTCCACAGGAAACATAGATCCTTATTTAGATTTATTTCTAAGGTTTTCCACTCAGACTTCAGTTACTGGGAGGGGATAACTCAGGATTTTGGGTCTTATAACATTTATGTTTCTCATGATACTACTGACAAGAATCCACATGACAAAGGATACAGTGGTATCTGAAATATATTTGGTCCCAGCATTAACGCCCATAATCTTTTCAGATCCCAGTGCTAGCATTTGCTAGAAGAGAAATCTTTTGGTGGACATAGCAGATATTCTTCAGTCTAGGTCTTCCCTTCTCCCTCCCTGCTCCAAGGCAGTCAGTCACCACAAATGCTTCAGTCTTTGCTTGGGAAGCAGTCTCAGGAGAGAGAAAAATGCAGAGGGTTTGGGACAGCAGGCAGAGGTGCACGCACTTAAATTTCAATGAGATGCTTGTCCTTATCAAGACATTCAACTCTCTGAACCATCTTTGGTCCCTGGGACCTCTTCAAGTGGTTACAGACAATACCACAGTTGTGGTACATCAACAAGTAAGCAGGAACCTGGTCATACCCCCTTTGCCAACTAGCCATGTAGCTTAGGATATATCTTCACATCACAGTCTCACTCTACAGGCACCCTGCATCCTGTCAGAGAAAAATTGTGTGTCGGGCAAGCTGAACAGAGACAGAGAGGACCCTTACGAATGGAAACAAGATCATGGGGTCTTCCAAGATTTGATCCATCTGTGGGGAATTCCTGAAGTAAACCTCTTTGCCTCCTTTCTGAACAATCCAGTGGCAAAGTTCTTTTCCAGGACTGCATGCAAGGCCTGGAAGACGGATACCTTTTTTCTTTGGGCAGAAATATTCCTGTATGCCCTTCCACCCTTTTTGCTAATATCTAGAGTACTTTTTAAGATTAGGAAGGAATCCTCCAAGGTCATTGTGGAGACTTCTTTCTGGCTCAGGCGACCGTGGTTCTCCCTTCTTCTGGAAATGGCCAGGAGCAATTTTCACAAGCTTCCACAGACTGGATCTATTCACACAAGACCCAAGAGTGTTTGATACACACCAACATCAGTTATGTTCAGTTGACTGCCTGGATGATAGGGTCTTGATCCCTTTAAGGCATCTGTGCTTCCACAGACTGGATCTATTCACACAAGACCCAAGAGTGTTTGATACACACCAACATCAGTTATGTTCAGTTGACTGCCTGGATGATAGGGTCTTGATCCCTTTAAGGCATCTGCTTTCTGAGGACATTCAGCAGGTACTGATGGAGGCAAGAAAGCCTGCTACTAGAAAATACTGTATTAGCAAATGGAAAAGGTTTTCTAGATGGTGCCAGCAACCTAACTAGCATCCATTCAGGGCTTAGTTGTTCTCTGGGTTTACAATAGTTGTGAGTTACTATCCTCTATCAAGGTTCATTTATTGGCAATTTCAGCATACCTGCCCTTGGATCCTCCTCTTTCAGAATGTTATTAAAAAGAGGCCTCCTAGAAAACCAGTGGTCCCGCCTTAGGATCTTAATTTTGTCTCAGAGAAACTAACACCTGCTCCATTTGCACCAGCTAATCTGGCTTAGGTTCTTTTCATGAAAAACAGTTTTACTGATTGCTCTGACCATTGCTAGAAGGGTATCAGAGTTGCAAGCTGTTATGGAAGTCAACGCTGTCTCATTTTCCACAGGGACAATGTTTCTTTGAGAACTAATCCTTCTTTTATATCTAAATTGGCATCTGAGTTAACTAAGCCAAATGATCCATCTACCCATTTTCTTTATTGATGCTAATAATGAGGGAGAAAGGATGCTATATACCTTGGATATCCACAAACAACTCTGGTATTATCTTGACAGAACTAAATCTTTCACATCTTCCAATCGATCGTTCATTTCTCTTGAAGGTAAGAAGGGACAACCTGTGTCAAAACAGACCATTTATAAATGGTTGTCTAAGACTAGTACCTTTTGTTATCCTCACCATAACAAATCTGTTCTGGGCGCAAGATACCAGGGCCTTGTTTTCATCTATGCCTTTTTGGAAAGGGTTGGAATATGGAAGTATTCTAGAAGCTGCTTGGTTCTCTATACAAACTTTTACAAAGGACTAGAAGCTTGATTCCTTCTCTAGGTGTAGATCAAGCTTTGCTGGGACCATTCTCCAGGGACTCCTGGTCTTTTCCCCTTCCATCTCCTAAATATAGTCAGTAAGGGTAGTCTACCCATATGGCTAAGGCTACTTCAGCAGTGATCAGTGTGAAGAACATAGTACAGTTGTGCAAGATGAACTTAACCGTAGTTGCACGAATGATCACTGCTGCCGTATCCAGTCCCTGCCTGCATTCCCGTGTTTTTTATGCCAGGTTGTGGACATTTATTTTTTGTTGCTCCTAGCATTGTCCTTTCAGGACTCAGGTTCCCTGTCTCTGCTGGCACGAAAGCTCTTGAGGGCTTTGCACCAAAATGTGTCCGCTCAGCTCAATTTGCTTGGATACTGGGGTAGTAAATGTATCTTCTAATATATTGGCTATATCCTTGTGATTAGAACATGTGATATTATATATGAGCTCAGTGCATTGTTGGATTTTATTCCTTAATTTCCTGTTGTAACTGAAGAAGAAAGATTTGTAGTTTCCTTTGGTATCTGTAGTAGCCTTAAGCTTGTAATGTGGTTTACACTTTTTAATAGCACTCTTATATTATTTTCTTGGTATGTTTGTGTAGTTCTAAGATAAGGGAATGGGGGGGGGGGGGTTCTTAAAACTTTTCATCATTTTCCATCGTTTGTTAGACAGTTTATTTATAAAGGAGTTTCACCAGAGAGGTTTATTCCTAAATTTGCCATTTACATATTAGCTCTTTTTTTATGTCTCCCTGTCTGTCATTCTAATAGCAGTGTCAGTGCCCCACATCCTTCAACTTGGTGTACTGGCTCTCCAGTCATCCCAGGTTCATTGCTCAAATTTAAGCCAGGGCTAACATGGCTATTAAGGGAGTCGGGGGGCGGGGGGTTGCCCTACATCAGCACAAGTGAGTTCAATTTTTGGTGGGGTGGTACCACTAGACTTGATAAAGAAGATGACGAACATTTGGTCAGATTTAACTAGGGATAAGGAGATGCGAGACTGAGAACAAACAGGGGCTAAGTTGGTATGGACCAGGTCATGGATATTAGAGCCTTTAGTGGGTAGTTTTATTTATTTATTTTATTTTATTTATTTTACATTTGTTGACTAGGTTAGTCCGTCTGTGCTGATGGCCCTTTTTCAGAGTAGGCCTAGGAAGAAAAGCTCCACATGTTAATAATACAAGTAACGAGAGTAATACAAGTATAAAAAACATTTATAGTATATACAAACACATTTATAATATGTACAGACTTCTAAAATTTAAATTGTCAATAAAAAGAACAAATAAAAACAGTATTACAGAGTTTAGATTGTGATAAGCATAAGTTTTGTTTAGAAGATGCGCCATTTAAAAATATCTTTACTAAGGAAAATACAGTAAGTGAGGGTAATAGAAGTGATATGAGAGCAAGTATATGGTTAGATTGAGTGAAGAGTGAAAATACATAGATAAGGTGCCTGTAGAGGTAACAGATGTACAGAAATTAAACACTGGATAGAGGCAGGCAAGTGTGCTGCCCTAGGATAGGAAGACAGATTATGGTGGGTGAGTACAGTGGCAGAACCACTGACATTTCAGGTATTCTTTTGTGGCTGATTTAAATTATTTAGCTTTGTTTCACTCTCACTCATTGATATTAGCAAAGTCCAGAAAATGTATCTAATCATTTTATTCATTTGCCATTTGTTTGCTAAATGTGTCCCTTTTCAGCAGAGGCCAGGTAAGAAAAGTTCCACAATCAGACAGAAGTTAAAAACATTTTAGTGAGAGACAAAAGGCAGATCATTTAAACAACATAGTGTAAAACAAAATAGGAAGATATTTATGTGACATGTAAATAGAAGCATATTATACAAGTTGGAGTGGTACATGAGTTAAAGTTCGTATTGCATAAAAATTATGTAACTGTATTTGTCAATTGTATCATTAGATACAGTGTAGGAATAATAAAATGAAATGATGCTTATGAGGCAAATACGTGAAAGGAAGAATAATTGAATAGGAGATTTATATGAAAAATCAAAGGGGTATTAGAATAGCTGCATTTAAGGGCATATAGTATATAGTTTTTTAGGTAAAGAACTAGGCTAAAGGTTGGCGTTGGGAAAAGTTGACTGAGGATGGATCTGAAGCTAGAGAGGGTGGACATAGAATTTATAAAGGGTATGTTAAGGTATGAAACTGTAAGAAACAAGTATGGAGTGAAAAGTAAGTTAAAATGGAGTGCTGAGTAGGATGGAGTGCAAGAGTAGGCATGAGAAGAATAGGAGGTTGTGAGGGAAATAGTCAGGTATAAGTGGGGAGTAGGGTAGGAAGTGAGTTAAGTAGGAAGCTGGAAGTAAAGGTATAGGTGGAGAGAGAGAGAGAGAGAGGAGAATGTGAAGAAAGTGGAGAGCGGTGAATTCAACTTTGACTGGAGCAGTAGCAGATCCAGAATTTGGTTGTGTTTTAAAGCGAGTCCGAAAGAAGACAGGTTAAGGATAGTTTTCATATTTACAGATAAGGATTTCCAAACTTTTGCTCCTGAATGAGAGTATAGGCTTAGGCCAGAAGTTGTGTTGGGTTTAAATACCTTGAGAAGGAGGAGTTTATCTTCTGATCTGAGAGTCCTTTTTAGGATGTTTATATTGAATGATGGATTAAAGGTTGGGTGGTCTGTAAATGGTATTGTATGCAGTTATAAAATGAAGATAGGAAAGATGATGGCGAAGTTCAAGCCATGTAATAGAATGAAGTGCTTTGCAGTGATGTGTGAAGAAAGTTGCACTGTTGATAAACTTGGCAATTTTGTTATAGCAGCTTTTGATCTTAGTTTTTAAGGCAAATTGAAGTTTGGTTTGGATTGTAGCCTCATAAAGTAAAGAGTGGGAGAGAAAGTGTTTGGATAGACTAATTTTGGTAAGTGTATTCAGGAAGTGTTTGTTCCTATATAGCACGCCAAATTTCTAGTGAGTTTGCATGATGCTACTTTGAATATGGAGGTCAGACTTCAGGTTATCACTTATGACAACTAATAATTTGTATGGGGAACCATTTCAATTTCTATGTTTATGGATTACATTTTGATGATATAGGGAGTAGAGGAGGAGCACTATGTTTCAAAGGAGGTAAATGCTTTGTTGGGTTATCTGTTGTAGGTGAGTTAGTGAAGTTTATGAGCAGATGATGGTGGAGCTTTCTGCATATTGAATTAGCGTGCCTTGACAAGAGAATGTATGCAAAATCTGGTCAAACCAGCCCATTCCCCAATAGTAGTTATGGTAAAAACCTGCCATAATGGATGGTCAGTTTCCAACCATTTCTCCTGCCAGCCTGATTGACGTGGGTATACTGAGGCAATGTAGTAATTGCCTCATGTATACTGACAGCCACTTACTCGTAAAACAAACTAGTACAATATATTTGAGATGTAATTACACTATTAATTTGGAATCGGTTCTCTCATGTAGCAACAAACCATACATCAAACAGGTTATCAGCACACACACATCACCTTTCAGACAAAACAAGGTCACAACACACACACACCCACATACAGAGAGGTACTCAGTAGAAGCCTACCAAAAGGTCAGAGATCTCCCAAGCACAAACCACTTGCGCACACTGCAAAGCAAGTAGAATCCACTACACATAACACACACACACCATTCCATCAGCAAATAAGCCTGTTAAGGCAAAACTCCTCAAAAACCAAATGTCCTGGTCATAGTCTACTCCATAGTGAGACGCACAGATGTCCTCATCCTCATGCTGGACAGGAAGGTCATGATCAGCTGCCTGTCAGGTGCCAAGATCCATCAAATTATGCACACACTCAACTCACTCAATGGTTGCCATTATGACTCTGTTATTGTACATGTTGAAGTGAATGACTTGAGACATACCTTTCTGAACTATATGAAGAGAGATGTGACTGAACTCTGAGTATGTATCCCAGGCAGGTATGTCCCTAGCCCTATGCAGCATTCTACCTTCACCCAGGATGATGCCACAATATAGAGAAAAAAATGATTGACTTCAACAATTGGCCTAGCTTCTGGTGGCATTCCAGTGGAATCCAGTATCTGTCAGCCTGGGAAGACATGGTTGACAGACCATGCTCTTTTGCCAGAAATGGTGTTCGCCTGTCTCTTCTAGGATTTCAGATACTGGCAAAGGTGTTTGCCTCTTCCGTAGTGCCCTTTGTTTTGTTTTTTTAGGCTATGTCAGAACAGCAACATTTCCAATGTAAAAAAATCCACTGGAGACAAACTCAAGGTTATGCTGCTTAATGTATTTTTTAACATAAGGCAGATAGCCTAGTATAAACCTATGAACCTATGTTAAGAGCCTAAACAGGAAACTGCACTCCCTGAAAGCACTCCTCACCTTGGAAGATGCCGATGTCTGTGCAGTCACTGAGACATGGTTCAAGGCTGCAAAGAGCACCCTGACCTTGCAAGGCTACAATGCCTTCCACACATTCAGACCCCAAAATGAGTGTAAAAGAACCAAAGGTGGAGCTGTATCAATCTTCATTAAAGTACTGGTTAAACAGTATGACTCTCTTGAGCTACTCTAGTTGAAACTTTAGGTAAAATATCCTACCACATCATTGCTAGCTACAGTTCCCTTACCATGAACCAAGAGAAGCACACCACTTAACTGGACAACTCACTCACTAGTTTGGTTATGGGAGATTTCAACTATCCTTCCATCAGTTGGGCGATATACACAAGCACAAACATGCTTGCCTTAAGGTTCCTGGACTTTGTCAATACAAATACGCTGGAACAACTAATCTGCACCCCCACATGGGGCTCAAATGTTCTAAACTTAGTACTCACTAGCATGAGGGGGTCACTGCTTGTTGCCCTCCCTGGTGAGGTCAGGCCATGAATCTGTCTCATTCTAAGTAGTGATCAGACCTGACACCCCCACAGGAGCAAAAAATAAAACATTTCTCCAAAGCAAACTACAGCCTACTAGGCAGTGGTGTAAAAGGTTTCAGCCCCCTGCTAACACAGCCAACAATGACTCCTATACAGAGGAGTACACACACACCCTGTATAACCACCTAAACAACTGTATAGACTTGGCTGTACCTGACTGGATCAAAACCAGGTCCTCCTGAAAAAACAGTCCACCATGTTGGACCTCAGATATAAATACATTGTATAACAAAAGGAAAAAACTGCTGTCCCAGAACAAGTGGGAACTTAATCAACAGAAGAATACCCTGCACAGCTTGAACAAGCAAATCAGATATCTTGTGAAGTCCTCTAAAGCCAGATGTCTTTCTATTTCATTGTTGCAGTATTCTACATGTGGGTTTACCTTTCTTTCTTCCAGTTCGGCCAGGATTCAAAAGAATTTCAGTCCCTCTAAGTGAGTTGGACCTCTGACGTGGCAGCAGAAACGCAGGCCATAAATGTGACTACGTATGCCAGGTGCTCCTGCTTCTCACAGATGTCGGATCAAGAAAAATTCAGTTAAGTACCCCGGAGGAGATCCATTCAGTCCTACTGTTTTTTCGTATAGTCTGTTCATGTCATCTGGAAAGGGCAAGTGTAAGTCTGGCCACCAGATTCCCCACAAAGACACACATGATCAGTATCTCTTTTGTTTAGGTAGGGAACATGACTATGAGAACTGCAGTATTTGTCAGTCTTTTGTCCCTAAGACCTTGCGTCACCTTCTCCAGGCCTTACATCTGTACCTAGAAAACCAATGACTAAAACAAATAGTGTTAGGGATGGAGGCTGGGTACCGTCCATTCCTATGGCAAACATCGGCTTGACCGAGTATTCGACTTCCGCCAGTGTGGATAAAATGGTTACCTTGGAGGAAGCCGCACAATCTCAAGCGGATTGCACGTCCTTAGAGGCTTTACCAGTGTCTACCTTAGACTCCAGGGGGAACCAGCACTTTGTATGGGTGCGTCAGATTCTGCAGCCGCCATCCCTACACCTGACCCGAGGTATCTCCTGCTTCTGAAAGCATGCCCGATTGGCAGGCCTTCAGCCAGAGTTTATTTAATGCCTTCATGGCCCTTAAGCCTACTACTACAGGGACCACTGCGCCTCCCCTCCTAAGTCCTAGACCTCTAATTCCTGAAAGGGAGGGTAGAACATTTGGAGGAGGAGTTACTGTCTGATTCCTCAGAGGATTCCCTCTCCTACTCCTCTTAGATCTCCCCCCCCCCCCCCGGGATATGGATCTCCAGAAGAAGGCCCTATTGAGCCTGACTCCCCAGTGGAAGATCTAACCTTTGGGGAGACTAGCACCATGATGAAAGACTATTTTACTTTAACTTTGAAGCCTCAGATATGATGGAAGTACAGAAGAGGTTTTATGACCTTATACAGATGGACTGATGCCTTTGTCTCTGCTTCCATCAACCCTGACTCCCAGCCTCCAGGTCCTTGGAGAGCAGATAGAGACTCTATAAAGCCGGATCTCCAGAAGAAGGCCCTATTGAGCCAGACTCCCCAGTGGAAGATCTAACCTTTGGGGAGACTAGCACCATGATGAAAGACTATTTTACTTTAACTTTGAAGCCTCAGATATAATGGAAGTACAGAAGAGGTTTTATGACCTTATACAGATGGACTCCCCTAGTCCTTCTGCTATTCCCCCATTCATCCGGCCTTCATGGATGCCTTTGTCTCTGCTTCCATCAACCCTGACTCCCAGCCTCCAGGTCCTTGGAGAGCAGATAGAGACTCTATAAAGCCCCTGAGACAGAGAAATTTTTGATTAAATGCCCTCCAGCTGATCCAGCCACTGACCCAGCCAATATCTCCATTTTTACTTATAGGGCTTCCAAGCTGCTCCCTACCACTACCATTATTCCAACTGACAAGGACAGCAAGACAATGGAAAGGTTGGGCAAGAAAATATACACTTCTGCCACCATGTCATTCAGGGCCACTAACTTCCTAACTCACATGACCAAGTATTCCTTAGCACTACTGTGCAAGGCCACTAAGGAATTAGCTGACATCCCAGATTGTGCAGCCAAAGCCTCCTTGACCTCCCTGCTAGATGTTCTTCATGTTTCACTGTTGCAGTCATCACTTTTGGTTTATCTGCTTGCAGTAACCCTCAGTCGGCCTGATTCACAAAGTCTTGGGTCCTGTGTCGGTTGCTGTCCCTTCTTCCATGACGTCAGGTCGTCAGGGGTATAAAACATGCAGCCGACACCATTACATCAGTCTTTCTTGCCATGCGGTGCCAGAAGCAGAAGCAGTTCGCAAGTGCCAATCAGCTGACTCCTGAAATTTTTGTTTTCGAGTTTCAGAACCGAAGTCTTCAACTAAAGCTAAGTACCCCGTTGGGGAAACTTTTTCTTGCTCCTTATCGATGTCAGTAAAAGTTAATAATTGCATTTCTTGTGGAAAGCAAATACCTCATAAAGATTTTCATTCGCACTGTATTCCTTGCCTAGGCCCTGACCACGACGTACCGTGCTGTCAGTTTTGTGCTTTATTTAATCAACGCACTATTCGTCATCAGTATATTTTCGCCTCTAAATATTTCGGTTCTCGGTTGAATTAATTAATTAATTAAAATGACGATTAGCCATCCGACTACCGGGATTCCGAAATAACTCAAGGATAAAGACAGAGACAGGCCGCCGAGGTTCAAAACTGCCGACACCGCTTCTCCTAAGCCAGTCGCCGGTACTCAGTGAGGCACTTTCACAGCCCCTGATACCCGCTACTTCTGATTTGCAGGCCGCTACTGAGACCCATTCGGAGTCTGGTATGCCACGAGATGCTGCAACTATGGAACCTGCGGATGTCTCTACCTTGGATGGGTCCGGAGCCACTGTGCAGGCACCGGCTTCTGAGGGTGTATTCAGGCCTACGGACTTGCATATTAAACCGACGCCTCCTTCTTCTTTTAGGCCTAAATCTCGAACCATGCCTAAAAAAACGATGCCCAGGCCGCATGTTCAGGCCTCTATGCCTAAAAAACAAATGATAAAAATGGCTGAAGATCTTATAACTTTAATCAGGGGAAGCCAGCCTCCCCCTTCTAAGAGACCTAAGACATTGAAGTTGTTTATGAATCTTCTAACCTGGATCCTGATTTTTCTGATTCTTCTGATGATCTGGATTTGCACTTATCTACTTATGAGGATTCTGATGCAGAGGACTCTATTCCCTCTGCTTCTCCTCCAGAGGATTTTTCTTTTGGTGATACCTTATATACTCTAAGGGAGCATTTCCAGTTGGAAAGCCAGGATTTTTCTGATTCAAAAAAGAAGCTTAGGGATTTCTTACTCCTGCCTCAGCATAGGCCTTTAGCTGTTCCTCCTATATTAGACATTGTTGATGATGCTTTTTCGGAATCTAGTTTGGCCTCTGATTCTTTGCCTCCTGCTCCCAGAAAACCTGACAGATATTACAGGGTTCCTGATTCACACAAGTTCCTTTTTAAAAATCCTATTGTGGATCCAGAGACTATTTCACAGGGACCCAAGGGCATTAAGGCTTCTACTGCTAAAAATCCTACCCCTTCTGATAGAGACTCCAGGGCGCTGGATAGATAGGGTAAGAAGATTTACACTTCTGTAACCTTGGTCATTAGGGCTTTAAACTGCCAGTTTCATATGTTAAAGTATCAACAACATGTTATTGGATTGCTTAAACAGAAAATGATGTTGATTCCTGACTGTGCGGAAAATAAAGAATTACAGGATTTAATGCAGTCTGCTGAACAGGTTGGAAAACATACTTTGCAATGTGGATTTGATTCTTTAGAGGCCTCTTGCAGGGCTGCTGTTACTGGTTCTGTGCTGAGAAGGCATGCTCGGCTTAAGGAGCAATCTTTACCTAATCATGTTAAAGCTAAATTGCTGGATGCCTCCTTAAATCAGGACCGCCTGTTTGGCAACAAGGCTGAGGAAGTTCTTAAAAAGATGGAAGATAAAGCTAAATCTATGCAGACTGTTAAAGATTTCTTACAAGTTCGGTCTCCTAGATTTAGTAGGCACTGGCCCTCTAAGAATTGATCCTTTCCAGCCTCTTCAAGGTCTTCTCAAGCCAAATCCAAACACAGCATGAACCCCAGGGTTCCGTCCCAGGGGACACACAAGACTAAGCAGTAGGGGGTTTCCGCACACAAATCAGGGAGTAGTAAGACTCCCTCTATGAAAAACAGTCTCAATGACTTGCTTCCAAAACTTCCAAGCACTTCCCGACTGAATAAGATTGGTCTCCAGGCCAAAAACTGGGAACTCATTACCCAGGACAAATGGGTTTTAAATATAGTGTCCCAAGGATACAGATTTCATTTCCACACCTTACCAGCGCCAAGCAGGTGGCCAGATCTACCCCCATATTAGTGGGCAGAGGCCCACAATCAACTCTCTATTAAGCATGGGGGCTATTCAGTTGATACCAGAAGAGGAAAAGGGACAAGGGTTCTATTCAAGACTTTTCCTGGTGCCCAGAATAGGCAATACATGGCATCCTGTCCTGGACCTTTCTACTCTAAATACCTTTCTGGTGATTCCAAAATTCAAGATGCTGACTCTTCACCAGCTGCTTCCTATGCTAGGCAAAGATGCATGGTTGGCAACACTAGATTTAAAAGAAGCATACCTGCACATCTCTATCATTGAGTCTTGCAGAAGATACCTACACTTCAAAGCAGGCTACATGCACTATCAGTTCTCTGCACTGCCCTTTGGCTTATCTACTGCGCCCAGGGTATTCACAAATTGCCTAGCTCCAGTCATTGCATTCTGCAGGCAAAGAAATATTCATATATACCCATATCTGGACGATTGTCTAATTCAGGCAGAAAGCCACATACTTTTGTATCATCTGGCCTTTGTTCAGAGGGTACTGACTTGTCTGGGGTACACCATAAACGAAAAGAAATCACACGTGATACCCTGTCAGCAAATTATATTCCTGAGAGCAAGCTTGAATACAACTTCCCAGATGGCTTTCCTCACGCCAGAGAAACGGATTCATTTGACAACCTACTTCAAACAAGTGGCCACAAAATCCCAGTTATCTGCAAAGCAAATACTGCAAGCCTTGGGGTTCATGGCCTCCTGCATTCTTCTAATTCCATTTGCAAGGCTTCATATGAGGAAACTGCAATGGTATCTCAAAAGCCTATGGTGTCAACATTAACAGGATCTAGTAGCAATTATTCCTGTCATACCTTGCCTACGCCTATAGTTCCTTTGGTGGGCAGAGGCTTACCACCAAAATAGGTGACTACCATTCACACTACCCCCTGTCGCCCAAACCTTAACAGCAGATGCATCAGACTATGCATGGGGGGCCCACCTGGCAGGGAAGTGCAAATGGAAGGCCCACCTGGCAGGGAAGTGCAAATGGAACCCAAGTCAAATGCATCTGCATATCGATTAAAAAGAAATGTTAGCTTTACAGAGTGCTCTGATAGCCTTCAAGGACCACATTCTTCCAGGACAATTAATGATAAAGACGAACAACACCACTGTTATGTGGTACATAAACAAGCGGGGGGGCACATTCTTACTCCCTCTGCAGACTAGCCATGGCATTGTGGAACACAGCCCTGAGCCATCAAGTACAATTCCTGCCATGAAAACTAAGTACACTGGCAGACAAACTAAGCAGAAACCTCGTGGACCCACATAAGTGGAAACTAGAACCAAGGATTTTCAACATGTTGACAAGCAAATGGGGGAGCCCAGATATAGAACTGTTTGCCTCCCCCCAAAACTATCAGTTGGACAAATTCTGCACAAGGACTCCCCACAAACAAGCTTGGAAAGTGGATGCTCTGTCCTTCAGCTGAAAAAACCTATCAGTTTATTATTTATTTATTTTTATTTATTTTACATTTGTTGACCAGGCTAGTCCAACTGGATACATGTCCATTTTCAGTAGAGGCCCAGGGAGATGAGCTCTACATTAAACTAATAAAACAGGACAGCAAAAAGTCAAAAAATATCTCGAAACATTATTCATGAAGATTTTCATCAAAGAACTTAATTATAAAGAAAGTGACTACGGAGTTTAACAAAGCAATACAGTACTATTTACATGGTAAAGGGTTTGACATTCACCATAAAGTATGTTAGGTAGGAAAGTACAGTTGAAATGAAGTATACAGGTTGTCTTAAAAAATGTAACTCTAAAATACAAGAAAGTTTGGATATATACACTTATAGTAAAAAGATAGATGGTCTATATACAAGGTGGAAGACGTGCTCACAGCAGAATGAATGTTGCAATGAACATACTCAGTGATCGTTCCCTGGGAGTAGGATACTAAAATGGGAGTAAGGGAAGGAAATTAGTAATCCCACATTGTGGGCTGTGGGGGAGAGGTATACAATAATGTTGTACTAGGGAGTGTTAGTCAGGGTTACTACATGGGCATAGCCATTGTATTTTTAGGAGGATTTTTAGTTGCTTTTTGAAAAGGGTAATGATGACAGAGATGCAAGTTTAATGGGAAGCTTGTTCCAAATCTTCCCCACAGAATTTGAGAAAAGAGAATCACCTGCTTTGTTGTGGGATTTCTGGATGGTAACCAGTAGATGTTTGTCGTGTTTCACTGTTGCAATCATTACACTTGGGTTATCCTGCTGGCAGGCGACCCGCAGTCGGCCCGAGTTCCAAAGTCTTGGTCCGGCGTCAGTTGCTGTCGCCTCTTCCCTGATGTCAGTGCGCCAGGGGTATAAAAGTTGCAAATGACGCCATTTTCTTCTGTCTTTCTTGTCGCTCGGTGCCCGAAGCAAAAGCAGTTCGCAAGTGCCGGTCGGCTGACTCCTGAGATTTTCAAAATTGAATTTCAGAACCGAAGTCTTCAATAAAGCCAAGTACCCTGTTGGGGAAACTTTTTCTTGCTCCAGACCGATGTCAGTAAAAGTTAATAATTGTATTTCTTGTGGGAAGCAAATACCACATAAGGACTTTCACTCTTACTGCATTCCTTGCCTAGGCCCTGACCACGACGTTACCAGTTGTTGGTTTTGTGCTAGATTCAATAAACGCACTATTAAACATCTGTTTGATTTTGCATTACATTATTTTGGACGAAGATTTAATTATATAATGCCGTCGGAACAACCGACGATCGGAATGTATAAAAAACCACAAAGACAAAGAAAGACAGGCATCCGAGGTCCAAAACCGACGACGAAGCCGCTTCTAGGCCAGTCGCCGGTTCTCAGTGAGGTGCTTTCTCAGCCCCTGACACCCGCTACCTCAGAGCCACAGGCCGTAACCGAAAGCCACGTGGAGACACCGAGCCCTGTGGAAACTCAAGGTATTGGGCCTACGGAAACTATACCCTCAGATGGGTCAGGAGCCGCTGAGCAGGCACGGCTTCTGAAGGCGTTTTCAGACCTTCACAACTTACAATTAAAGCTACTACAGCAGCAAAGGCAAAGTCAAAAACACCATTAAAGTCAAGAAAACAAGTGCAGCATTCTCCAGAACAGTCATCCATGCCAAAGAAACAGATGCTTAAAATGGCTGAAGACCTTATTACTTTAATCAGGGGTTCCCATCCACCTCCTGACAAAAGGCCTAGGCAAGACACTGATTATGATTCCTCTGATCAGGTTTCCATTTCCTCTGATTCTTCTTCTGACCAGGGCTATTCTCTCTCTTCCCTATGAGGACTCTGATGCTGAAGAGTCCATTCCTTCAGCCTCACCACCTGAGGATTACTCTTTTGGGGAAACCCTGCACACCACAAGGGAGCATTTCCATTGGGAGAGCCAGGATTACTCAGAATCCAAGAAAAGGCTCAGAGATTTCCTTTTCTTGCCTCAGCACAGGCCCCTGGCTATCCCCCCTGTGTTTGATATTGTAGATGATGTTTTTTCTGAATCCAGTCTGTCTCCAGATTCTTTACCCCCTGCACCAGTAAAGCCAGACAGGTACTACAGGGGTCCCTGACTCTCCTAAATTTCTTTACAAAAACCCCGCTGCATATCCAGAAACAATTTCTCAAGGTCCTAAGGGGGATCCTGTCCCCTCAGATAGGGATTCCAGAGCTCTGGACAGATGGGGGGGAAAAAAGTTTACACCTCTGCTACTTTAGCTGTAAGAGCTTTAAACTGTCAGTTTCACATGCTTAAATATCAACAGTATCTCATGTCATTGTTAAAGCAGAAAATGGTTACAAATATAGAAAGTCCTGACAGCAAAGAAATGCAGGATTTATTGCATGCAATTGAACAAGTGGGAAAGCATACTCTGCAATGTGGTTTTGATTCATTAGAGGCTTCTTGTAGAGCCGCAGTTACAGGCTCAGTTATTCGAAGGCATGCTTGGTTGAAAGAGCAAAGTTTACCTGACCATGTTAAAGTAAAATTATTGGATGCTCCACTACAGCATGATACTTTGTTTGGTGTTAAGGCAGAAGAGGTGTTAAAGAAAATGGAGGATAAAGCAAAGTCAATGCAAACTGTGAAAGATTTCTTACGGGTTCAACCACCTAGATTTAGCAGAAACTGGCCTTCAAAAAATTGGTCCTTTCCAGTGTCAGACAGGCCACAAAGAGGCAGATACAGACACCCAAGAGGCAGATCTCAGCCCCAAGGCTCCTACAGACCTAAACAATGGGGTGCTTCAGACCCCAAAGGAGGAGAAGACAAATCACAACCTTATAGGAAACAGTTACAATGACTTCCCTCTACAAATGCCAAGCTCTTACCAGTTGACAGCACCCCTAGGGAGAAAGCTAGCACTTTTTTTCCAAAAATTGGCACATAATCACCCAAGACCAATGGGTGTTGAATATAGTTTCTCAGGGGTACAGGTTCAACTTCCACATGCTTCCAAAACCAAAAGGTTTGCCAAACCTGCCACAAAACCAATGGGCAGAGGCACAAAAACAGATTCCTGCTCTTATGGATATGGGAGCTATTCAAAAAGTTCCACAAGAGGAACAGGGCCAAGGATTTTACTCGCGCCTTTTCTTAGTACCCAGAAAAGACAAAGCCTGGCGACCAATACTGGACTTGTCAATCCTAAATACTTTCCTGGATGTTCCAAAATTCAAAATGTTAACACTACAACAACTTCTGCCCATGCTGGGTAAGGAGGCTTGGCTAGTTACTTTGGATCTCAAGGAGGCATACCTGCATGTCCCAATCAGACAGTCGTGCAGAAGATACCTCAGATTTATAGCAGGCTCAATGCATTACCAATTCTCTGCACTGCCCTTTGGCTTATGTACTGCGCCCAGGGTCTTCACAAAATGCCTGGCACCAGTAATTGCATTTTGCAGACAAAAAGGAATTCAAATATATCCCTACTTGTACGACTGCCTTATTCAAGCAGAGAGCAGGGACATTCTTCTAAAGCACCTGGCGTTCATAAAAAGATTGCTAATTTGCCTAGGGTACACAGTAAACGAAAATAAATCAAAACTAGTGCCCTCTCAAGAGATAATATTCCTGGGTGCAAGCTTAAATATAACTGCCCAGATGGCTTATCTCAAGCCAGACAAACAAAGGCAACTGACTCATTACTTTCAAATGATGGCAACAAAGACCCAGCTCCCTGCAAGAAAAATTCTGCAGGCCCTGGGTTTCATGGCATCTTGCATTCTACTAATTCCATATGCCAAACTGCATATGAGGAAACTACAGTGGTATCTAAAAAGTGTTTGGACTCAGCATTGTCACAGCCTAGAGACAATCATAACCTTGATTCCCTGCCTACAACAGGAGTATCGATGGTGGTCCCAGGCCTGTCACCACAACAAGGGACAGCCTTTCACCTTACCAACAGCCAGGCAGATAATAACAACGGATGCATCGGATTATGCCTGGGGAGCACATATGGCAGGAAAATGTATTCGGGGCACGTGGCCCAAGGAACAAATGCATCTGCACATCAATCAAAAAGAGATGCTAGCTGTACAGAATGCCCTGACAGCCTTCAAGGACCTAATACATCCAGGACAACTATTAATAAAGATGGACAATACCACAGTTATGTGGTACATAAACAAGCAAGGGGGCACACATTCCTACCCCCTATGCAGACAAGCCATGACTTTGTGGAACACAGCACTCACCTACCAGCTACATCTGCAAGCACAATTCCTGCCAGGAACAAAAAATACACTGGCAGACGAACTAAGCAGAAATCTCATGGATCCTCATGAATGGAAGCTAAATCCACAAGTGTTCAACATGATAACAAGGGAATGGGGATGCCCAGACATAGATCTTTTTGCCTCCCCTCACAATTACCAAATACAGAAATTTTGCACAAGGACTTATCACTGTCAAGCATGGAAAGTGGATGCTCTATCATTCAGCTGGAAAAACCTGACAGTCTATGCCTTCCCTCCGATGCCTGTTCTCACCAAGGTGCTTCTAAAAGTCAGACAAGAGAGGCCAAAGATGACTCTAATTGCACCAGACTGGCCACGCTAGCACTGGTACCCAATCCTAAAGGCTTTGTCCCAAGGCCCACCTTGATCTCTGCCTCAAATCCCTCATCTTCTGACACAGCAAAACAATCAGATTCTGCACAGTCAACTCAAAACCGTAAACCTGGCAGCATGGCAGATAATGTAGCCACTCAGACTGCACCTCTCTCTAAAGCTATTATGGATGTAATTTTGTAAGCCAGGAGACCCAGCACTAGGAAATCTTATGCAGAAAAATGGAAGAGATTCTGTGCTTGGAACCAGGCACAAGGGCTCAACCCACTGGTCCCTAATATTCCTCAGATTTTGCAATACCTAACTGAGATGTTGGACAAAGGCCTATCTTTTTCATCTATTAAAATCCATGCCTCTACCATTTCAGCTCATTACAATACGGATCCTCCAATTTTTTCACATCCTCTACTACAACAATACCTCAGAGGGTCAAAGAATATAAGACCCCCTAGGAGAGCACCAGTGCCTACTTGGGATTTCAATTTTGTTTTAGAAAAACTAACACTGCCTCCATTTGAACCAGCCAGCACAGCAGATCTGAAATTCTTGTCATGGAAAACTGCTCTGCTCCTAGCAATAACTTCAGCAAGAAGAGTCTCAGAGTTACAGGCATTGATGGCTGTGGAATCTTTCCTCATTTTTCACAAGGACAGGGTTTCTCTAAGGACGAACCCAACATTCATGCCCAAAGTGGTCTCCAGTGTGGCCTTAAACCAAACCATTCATTTGCCTACTTTCTACCCAAATCCCCAAAATAAAGGGGAAAGACTTCTGCATGCTTTGGATATACACAGGCAGATACAATTTTACTTGGACAAAACAAAAGCTTTCAGGAAAAACTGAGCAACTGTTTGTAGCATATGCTGCAGGATCACAAGGAAAACCTATTACAAAGCAGACAATCTCCAAATGGATAGGACACTGCATCTGCTTCTGTTATGCACAACATGGCAAATCTGTGCCTAAGGGCATTAGGCCTCATTCTACCAGAGCAGCAGCCACTTCAGCAGCTTTCCTCAGAGGGGTACCAACCAAAGACATTTTAGAAGCTGCAACCTGGAGCTCAGTGCACACTTTTACCAAGCACTACCACCTACCTCTCTACTCCAAATCCAGAGCAGGCTTTGCCACTGCAGTTCTGCAGGGCTTGTTAGCCTCGCCAAATCCAATCTAGACCCAGCCACCCATCCTCAGCTTTGGGATTCTACCCAAGTGTAATGACTGCAACAGTGAAACACGATGAACATAGTACAGTTGTGTAACTACCATAAATGTAGATGTTCGAGTGTATTCACTGTTGCAGTCCAGGTTACCCACCCACCATTCCCCTCTTTGCTGGGACTATTCTATACTTCAACTCTATACAACCTATGTGGTGTATTTGCTTGTAGATGAAGGAAATGTTTATAGTAATATATGCATGGTTGTTTGGCATATTTTTATCTTTTCAGCCTTCATATCTGGGGGCACCTGACATCTGGGGCAAGAAAAACTGAAGAAAATGGTGTCGGTTGCAACTTTTATACCCCTGGTGCACTGACGTCAGGGAAGCAGCGACAGCAACCGACACCGGACCAAGACTTTAACTCGGGCTGACTGAGGGTCGCCTGCCAGCAGGATAACCCAAGTGTAATGACTGCAACAGTGAATACACTCGAACATCTACATTTATGGTAGGTACACAACTGTACTTTTATTTGCTGAGCAAAGGGTAGTAAGATTTATGTAGGGGGAGATGTGGCTACTGAGAATAGGAGTATTACTAGGCTGGTACAGAATCTTATGGGTAATGGTGAGTTGTTGAAATTCTAGCTGATTTTGCAGTTCTAGCCATCGTAGATGTTTGAGATTTAGACAATGGTGAGTTCTAAATGGGGAGCCAGTAGCAAATCTGGCAATATTGTTATAAGAAGTAGTCAGCTTATTTAAGTTGCTTTTGGAAAGATTAGTATAAATGGGGGAGACATAGAGGAGGGTAGAGATCAGATGGGTATGGGCAATGGTAGTGCTGGCTTCAAGGGTGAGAAAAGGTTTTATCCTATATAAGGATCCAAGTTTTCTGTTTACTGTTTTAACAGTAGTGTTAATATGTGAGTCAAAGTTAAGGTTGTGGTCAATTATTACACCTAAGAGTTTGGTAGTCGGGTCAGGAGCTATGATCGTACCGTTGTTGGATGTAATAGAGAAATCTATTGGGGAGGATTTAAGAGCTGGAGTAAAAAGCAATAGTTTTTTTTTTATTTTTGGCGTTTAGGGGGAGATAACGATGAAGGAACCAGTTTTCGACTAGGTTAAATACTGTTTGGGTGATGGATTGGAGTTCAGATGAAGAGGAGGCTTTACAAATCAATGTGGAGTCGTCTGCAGGTAGCTAGAGGTAAATTTATACAAAGGTCATTAATGAATGTGGAGAACAGTAGAGGTCCCAGGATAGAGCCTTGAGGGACACCAAGGGTAATAGGGAGATGTTTGGATAGGTTATTATCCCAAAGGACAGCCTGCTGTCTATTATGTAAGTAGGACTTCAACCATTGTAATGCCTGTGTGTCAAGTGAGAATGATTTGAGTATGTTAAGAAGTATTTGATGGTTAACCATATCAAAAGCTTTAGATAGGTCAATGAAGAGTGCAGAGCAGAGCATGTTATTATTACGATGTTTATTAATACAGTCAGTAAAGGATAGGAGAGCAGTGGTGGTACTGTGGAAAGGTCTAAAACCATGCTGACAGTCAGCTAGAAGGTTATTTTGGAGAAGGTGGTCAAGAAGTTGTTGATGGATGCATTTTTCTATGATTCTGGCTAGTGGAGAAAGTAGGGCTATAGGCCAAAAGTTAGAGAGTTCAGTTGAGTTACCACCCTTGTGAAGTGGGATTATGTGAGAGATTTTCCAGAGAGAAGGAATGGAGCCTTCAGTGATGGTTCTATTAATTGGGATAGAAATGGGATATGCAAGACCTTTTGCAGCAGTTTGAAGGTATTCAGCTCGTAGGATATCAGCTGAGGGAGTACATGGTTTAAGTTTATGAAGTAGAGTATAGATGAGGGATGTAGGAATAGGTTTTAAATGAAAGGTAGACTGTATGGTTGCTAGGGAGGATGAGAGGGTAGAACTAACAGGTGGTAAGGTGTTTGCTAGAGATTGGACAATTTCAGTAAAAAAGGTATTAAAAGCATCAGCAATCTGGTTGGGAGTGTTGAGAGAGAGACCTGATGGGGTTGGTGTTTTGGAGTGGCCTGGGTGTAAAAGTCTATTTATGCCTGACCAGAAGGTTTGTGGTTGTTTTTGGTGCTTTTTTTGGAGTTTAAAGTAATAGTTTTTTTTTTATCCAGAAGTATTGATTTTTTGGTGGCATTTCTTAGCTGTTTAAAGTATTGCCGATCAACTGGGACTTGAGTGTTTCTCCATTTGGACCAGATTTTATTTCTTAGTAGGATTTGTTGTCTAGTCTCTTTAGTGAGCCATGGGGCTGCTTTGCTTCTAGTTCTTATAGAGCGGGAGGGGGCATGGAATTCGAGGCATTCGTTTATGCCTTTCCTCCTCTGCCTCTGCTCTCCAAAGTAATACTAAAGACCAAACAAGACAAACCAAGGACGATTTTGAATGCACCAGACTGGCCATGCCAACACTGGTACCCCCTCTTGCGCAGTGTTTCACTGTGGGCCCCATAGCACCTGCCTCAAACTCCTACTCTATTGTCTCAGCAGGAGAACCAAATTCTACACCCTCAACTTCAAACACTGAATCTAGCAGCCTGGCTAGTTACATAATTTCTCCTTTACCATCCCTCAGTAAACCAGTGATGGATATCATTTTAGAGGCAAGGAGGTCCTGTACCAGAAAGTCTTACGCAGAAAATGGAAAAGATTCTGTGCCTGGAACCAAACTCAAGGGATGAGCACAACAGTGCCCAATTTACCTCAGATTTTACAATACTTAACTGAGATGCTTCATAAGGGCCTGTCTTTCTCCTCCATCAAAATTCACGTCTCAGCCATCTCAGCTCATTGTAATACAGAACCACCCCTCTTCTCTCATCCACTACTTAAGCAGTTCCTCAAAGGGGCCAAAAATCTATGACCACCCAGGAGAGCTCCAACCGCAGCCTGGGACCTCAACTTTGTATTGGAAAAGCTCACCCTTCCTCCTTTCGAGCCAGCTGCCACTGCGGACTTAAAATTCCTTTCTTGGAAAACAGCTTTCTTTTTAGCAGTCACTTCAGCAAAAAGAGTATCTGAATTACAGGCCCTCATGGCAGTGGAGTCTTTCATTATCTTTCATGTGGACAGGGTGTCCCTCAGGACCAATCCCGCCTTCATGCCCAAGGTGGAATCCAGTGTGGCCCTTAATCAGTCCATACATTTGCTAACCTTCTTTCCTAATCCACAGAGCAAAGGGGAATGGATTCTGCACTCCTTAGACGTGCACAGACTACTTAGATTCTACTTGGACAGAACTAAACCTCAAAGGAAATCTGATCAACTGCTGGTGGCATTTGCTGCAGCGGCAGAGGGAAAGGCTATTTCAAAGCAAACCATTTCCAAATGGGTAGGCCATTGTTTCTTTTCTGCTTCAAACACCATGGAAAACATATCCCACAGGGGATCAGACCCCACTCTAGCAGGGCTGCATCTACCTCTACAGCCTTTCTCAGAGGCATCCCTACCAGGGACATCCTAGAAGCTGCTACCTGGAGTTCTGTACATACTTTCAGCAAGAATTACCATCTGCCAATTTTCTCTAAGTCCAGAGCTGGCTTTGCCACTGCAGTCTTGCAGGGCCTTTTAGCTGGTCCTAATTCTATTTAAATTCCCCCTCCCATCCATAGCTTTGGGAATCTACCCAAACGTGATGACTGCAACAGTGAAACATGAAGAACGTAGTACAGTTGTGTACACTTACCATAAATGTAGATGTTCGAGTGTATTCACTGTTGCAGTCCTGGTTACCCTCCCTTCATCCCCCTTCTGTTTTTGGATATACCTCTACTTTTCTTTGCTGTCTTCAAAAGCTTTTTGGTGTATTTGCTTTTTTGTTGGAGATATAACCTTGTATATTTATAGACTTAATTGCTTCCCATTAAGGGGGCACCTGACATGTGGGGCAAGAAAAACTGATGTAATTGCGTCGGCTGCATGTTTTATACCCCTGACGTCATGGAAGAAGGGACAGCAACCGAAGCAGGACCCAAGACTTTGTTAATCAGGCCGACTGAGGACTACTGCAAGCAGATAACCCAAAAGTGATGACTGCAACAGTGAATACACTCGAACGTCTACATTTATGGTAAGTGTACACAACTGTACTCTCTCACCTCTCCAGTGAATAGACACTCCTTAAGATCCAGCTGTGATGCAGCTGATGCCTCAGCCAGGTCAGCTGCATCAGCTTCTGCATTAAGAAGATATTCTTGGCAAGGATCTGTGCTGGGCTCTCTGTTTGGAATCTGTTTCTTAGAAGTCCAGGTGAAAGTAGATGACCTGTGGCTTGCCAAGTTCACTGATGGGTGGGCGGGTGGCCTAATAGTTAGTGTTTGCCTTACAAACACAAGGTGCAGGGTTTGAGTCTCACAAGGGATAATTGGCTAGGCTTAAAATGTCTCGCAAGGGCAGTTAGCTTAGTACTAATCTATGAACCTATGATGTTTGCAAACTGTGTGCAATTACGGAGTCCCTAGCTGACGTTAATATGTTACCAAAGGAGCTAATGCAGACAAATGATTGGTGCCAAAGCCACAGACTAAAACAAAATGTGAAAAATGCATTATTATTCCCTTTGGCAAAGAGAAAGTCCCTGCAAATTACAATATTGACAGCACCCCCCTAAGTTCAAAGCCAGTGCTGCGTGATTTGGGAACACAGGTTGATAGCAATCTACTTCAATCACTGTCTAGAGTGGTACGGAAAACCTTGTACGTTGCTGATCTCATAAGTAAGAGCATCACATCCAAGACTAAGCATGTTATAACTCCTCTGTACTTGACCCTTATCAGACCAGTAATAGAGTACAATGCTCTCTTTTACATGTACTTCACCAGACAAAGGGAGCAGCTGGAGAGACCACAGAGATTTCTCACCAAGATAATTCAGGGTCTCCAAAACATGACCTACATGGAAAGTCTGAAAGCCCTGTCCTCAGTACTGTGTATCCTACAGGCTGCTAAGAGGTGACTTGTGCCTGGCCTACAGAGCAGTCCCTAACCCTGCCCTAATGGAAATGCTGCACATCCACAAATGAAATGGGACAAGAGTCGCTCACTCCACGTATCTTAACCTAGACTTTGACATTAACAGAACAGCTGGAGAGAGAGATATTCAAGTGCAGCCTAGATAGTTGGATGGGAGACAATAAATTTATCCTAGGGGTGGCACCTATGTCTTTCATGGACAAAGGCAGTCAGTGCTGATCATAGACTCGCTCTGCAAATAATGACCATCAAACCAAGGTCAGTTAGGGAACACTGGTATAACATGGCTAGGCTTGTAAAAGCCCTAGGGCCATTGGCCTAGTAACCTCCTATGAACCTATGTAAGATGTAAGTGAAAATATTAGAGTAGAGAGCCATTGATGGATCCTTGTGACACACCTGTGGAAGTAAGGTATGGTGAGATAACCTTGCCATTTTACTGATTTTTGTCTAAGTAGCTGGAGAATAAACAAAGGAAGACGATGGAACAAGGCTGGTAAGTTTATTAAGGCATTGAGAATGAGAGACTATGTCAGAAGCTTTTGGCTGGACTAGAAAGCTTCAGATAAAAGTTTGCCAGAATTTGTAGTGTTAAATACAGTTGTCTATGAATGATAATAAGGTTGTAGTAATGCTGTGGGCTGAGATCCATGTTTGGTATTGGTGAATATTTTTTTGTAGAAGATGCTGTAAAATTCTGAAATTTTAGAGAGGGGAGACAGGATTAACTATAGGATCAAATTTTGTTAAGACAATGGAATTGCTTTCTTTGTGCAGTGGAATAATGTGAGAAATTTTCCATAAGTTTGGGAACTGGATTCTGCAGTGGATTTATTATTAAGGATTCTTATGGGATATGCTGTGGCCTCTGCAGGTAGCTTTAGGTATTCTTGGATATGCATGACCTCTGCAGCTAGTTTTAGATATTGGGGGGTTGGTTATTACCTGAGGTAGATCAAGTTTTTAGTTTAGGTAGTTTTGTTTGGATTATAGAAACAGACTGAAAGGTAAAATGGGCAGGGTTAGGTGGCAAGGCATTAGAGAGGCTGGAGTTTGGTGAGTAGTGAGAAGGCGGTGAGTTTAGTGGCAACAGTGGGATTGTATTTGAGAATAATGTGGTTAAGTTGGCTGTGGATTTGTGGCTGAAGTTGAAGGGGGTCTGGGCATGGGGTAGGATTTTTCTTAATTTCACGTATGAGTAAAGAGGATGTGGAGGACCAGAACACTTTGAGGTTATTTTTATTGCTGTTCTGTAGATGAATATAATACTACTATTTGTCCTTATCAGTGTGGTTTTAACCTGGTTGTGTAGTTGTCTAAATAACTAAAATTTTTTTTGTCATTTTTGTTTTTTCATATAATCCCTACTCTGTCTCCTTATGAAACATAGTGACAGAGCATAGAATACATGACCTTTCATCTTAAAGATGGAGACAGAGCATGTATTCCATGCTCTGTCTCCAGCTTTCATTAGGAGTTTACATGAGTTGGTGAGCCAAGGGGCAGGATTATTTTTAATTCTTTTTGTATGCTGTGGGGCTTAATTTTTGATTATGTTTAGAAATCCTACATTGAAGTATTCTGCTGCTTCATGTAGGGGAAGAAAAAGACTCTATGAGGGATTATTGGATACATTTTGACAGATCGCCGATAGTTTTGAATTTGTGTTCCTTTGTTATTTGTGTGGTAGTTCTATGGACATGTATTAGTAGATGATCACTTGGAGTCTGAGAGTGTGCCTGTTAAAGTAAAGTTAGAAAGGCTGGAGACTAGAATCTGGTTGAAGATGGATTGTTTATTATTTTTCACAGTATCTTGTAGGGGTATTGATGAGTTGTGAGAATCCATAGAGGTTGGTACATGTTTGAGGAAAGGGTTTGTGTTAGCATCACCAAGGATGACAGTTTCATTGGTAATTGCCTCTGAGGACCAACTAGTATTTCTTTGAGTATGGGAATGTTATTTCCTTGGGGGATGTAAATCATTATAAGGCATATGCTTTTGGAGGCATTTAGTTTTAGGAATGAGATAAGAATTTAAGATTTGGCAAATTTAGGGGATAGTATGTTAAAAGGGGTTAAGTATTTGGGGAAAATAGGGCTATACCGCCTGCTTTTTTGTGTGTGCTATGTGGCCTGATAATATAAGTATAGAATTTCAGCATTATTTGCCTGGTTTTAGCCAAGTCTCGGTTGCAGCTAGAATATCTGGGTTGTAGTTAGTTATTTAGACATGGAAGTTGATGATTTTATTACATATTCTTTTGAGATTTAAAGTATATTTAGAAGTTTGAAATAGTCTGTGGTTTAGAGACTGGTTAGGGCCTGGATTAGGGTGAATGTCAGCACTGATGAATGAAGGATAATGAAGGTATATTTATTATAAAATAATTACTAGAGATGGATAGTCTTTTTTTGTGTTAGGATAACATCTGCTAAATATTGTAGGTTTGGAATAGTAGATGGAACCAGTGGGAAATGAGCTGGGGGCATGTTATAAAAGCATATAGGAAGAAATAATCTTGGTGAGGAGGAGGAGGTTACAGTTTTGGTATTTTTTTGAGAATTACTGTGGCTGTGAATGCTATTTAAGAAAGGATGAGGAGGAGTATGGTGAGGCAAGAGGGAAACAGCATGGTTGGAATAGTGAGATATATTATGTTTGAGTGAGAAAGGCATTAGAGTAAACTGTATAGTGTTAAGAATTTTTGTGGAAGGGGCTACTTTGTTAGAAATTTGCTGTAGCTGTAGTATGCAGGTGGGTGGGGTTATTGAAGAGAGGTACTTTTGTTTTGATGGAAGTTTACCTGACTGTGTAATAGAATAGGAGTGTGGATTGTTTATAAAGTGCAGTGGGGTGGAGTAAAGGAGAGTGTAAGTGCAGTTGGTGCAGGGATGGGTGGGAATTAGGGGGTAGGGTAGGGGAACAGAGCTGTGTGGAGCAGGGTGACCCATGCTGGCATGGCTTAAAAAGAAAAAACAATCTATTAATTCAAAAAGGAGCATAGAAAATGTAAGTAGACTCTTGTAGTATGTAGCTTATGACAGGTGCTATCTTGAGAAAATGTATGAATAAACCACCTTAAAGTTAAACTCAGTCAATACTGAGTAAACTTGTAAGTTTGAAGTGAAATAAAATAAGGAGAGTAAGTATGGATTAAGAGTCATGACCTACACTGTACAAATTAGTTGTGATTTATACAAATGTGCTGTGGTGCTTATCCTGATATTTTTGGTTGATTGGGAATATACTGTTTTAGGGGATTTGGGTGGTACTGGGGGGGGGGTCCTCTAGCTGCATGCACACTGAGTCAGTTAAATAGCATGGAATGACTTATGAAGCTGAAATTAAATGTATTTCATTCATACTTTAGAAATAATACAGTTTGCCTGGAGGGATCTTGAGCCGTTTGCCGCTGGAGGTGAAATGTATAGTCGCTTAAGTAGATGTACTGCAGTTGACTGGGGATGGTGCTTTGGTGCTATAATACTTCTCGAGTAGATAGCTAGAAAGAAAATAAAAACCTGGTAACTTAGCAACTACAAAAGGATATAATGTAAAACCAGAAACTTCTATATTCAGAATGTGTGAATTCTGATATCTCATCCAACACACTGTAGGTCTGCTCATACATACTCGGCATATTTAAAGAGGATGCCTTAAGGATGGATGTCAGGGAAGGGGGAGTTGGGTGGAAGTAGAGAAAAACTGTGAGCCTGTAGAGGAAGATGCAGACCATAAGGTTTATTGAAGAAAAACACTAAGAACTGAGCAGATTGTTAGTGAAGATAGATACTATGTACTGTCTTTCTCAAAGGGTACATTCCTAAATACTTAGATTTTAATGCAAATCATACAATTAAACAAGTGACAAGTGTGCTAATAAGACAAAATGGACTATTTTGCAAATATTTTCATCCCTGGGCTCATTAAGTTCCATCAGCTCTTTCATTGAGTGGTTAATGTTTATATAACATTGAACCAATGTGTTATGTAATTAAGAATTATTTTGAGATTTACAATGCTACTGTAAAGCTCTCAAAAACATACCAGAAACATAATTGTATGCAGTAAAAATACCTGTCATGCACACTATTTACAGTTGGCAAGTGTGCCAATTAATGCGTGTGTAATTGAAATATCCCAGGAAGAAGAATGCTACTATAAAACTCTCACAAACCATGCCACATGTATAGTAAAAGCACCTCTCATGCATGCTAGCTATGCTGAGCATAATGTTTTTAGAGATGTAAATATGCCTCTTAGTGTTTGGGTAATTGAAATTCTCCTGTAAGAAGGTATCTGGTTTGATAATTAACCCCTGAATGGTGTTAAGGTAATTTCCATGATCTCTGGGGGACACTGACTGGGATTTGTAGTTTGCAGTGAAGTAATACTTTAAATTTGTTAATGATGGTTTAGTTTCCAGGAGTTGCAAGTTAGATTTGCTGCAGCCTCTGCTTTCTTCTTCTTTGTCACCTTATCTGCCTCACAGCTGCTAGGAGTACTGTTCATACCACAGTGGTACAGTGTGAACTGTGTCAGGTCCTCCTGGTCTCACATTGAAATTGTGACAGCACATACTCTGCACCTGCGCACAAGTAATTTTTAAAATTCAAAACAAAAAGAGCAACCAGTGAAAAAGCAAAAATGCATCAAAAAAGAAGAAGACTAGTAGGCAGAGAGATGTAAAACAAAGTCCGTTTCATAAAACAAAGATAATAAACACGGAATAAAACTTAAAAAAAAAAAACAAGGATGAGCGCTTTCATACCTTCTAGGTACTTCATCAGATCCAACTAAAACACATATAATAAGCAGCATTTATAATTCAGTATCTTAGGTTACATTACCTCAATACTGGTTTAATTGGAATAACATCATTTACCCCTTTTCCATCAGTAGCTCGGAATTTATGCACCCATTTGATTTCAACACATTCTGTTTGTGTCCTTACATCACCCCCTCTAGGTCCTGGCACGTAAATCTTGAGAGCCATGAATTTAAACCAGTGATTGCATAATGCAGCTTTTATATGTTTTGACAACGCATTCCTCTCATCACTTCTATTTATACTATAGAGATGCTCCCTGATCCTGTCTCTGAAGGACCGGTTGGCTTCGTCAACATAGAAACATTTGCAAACCTCACAAGAGGCACAATAAGCCACATTTTGGCTACCACAATCAGCATAAAGTTTGACATTAAACACTCGCCCTCTGTCTGGATGTATAAACTGATCATCAGTATTAATGTATTTACATACATTGCAGTGACGACGTGGGTATGTGCCTATTCTGTCACTCACAACTTTTTCTATTTTGCTTGGTCAAATATTTATAACACAGCATCTTCTTAATAGACGGGCGATTCTTAAAGCAGAAGGAAGGGGAAGACACCTAGTAACCCCCTACATTTTTCATCCGGGACTAAAACCTTCCAATGTCTTACTATCTCACATAGAACCTGTGTCCTTGGAATAAGTAAGACTCACATGTGTGGGTTGAATATGTGACAAACTGGGAGAGGTGGATCAAAATAAGGTCTGGTCTGAGTATCTCTCAACAGATCGTATCATTCTGTGCAACAGGGACTTCTGAGCTATCATACCCCCTATTCAGCAGGCTATTTGTTAAAGTCTCAAAAGAACCATACATGTCACTGTCCTTTGTATTCAGCCTAGCTGTTCTAAAAAGCTGTCCTCTAAGAACATTTCACTTCACATGTTTGGGATGCATACTCTGAGAATGCACAACATTATTGGTCTTACAAGGTTTTACATAGTGCCTCATGTACAAACCTCCCAAAATTTTACAAACTATTACATCCAGAAATGAGATGCACTCATTCAACCAATCATAGGTGACTCGAAGAAAGCTAGTGGTACTGTTCAAATACTGTACAAACTGACTGAAAATCTCTAAGGTATCTCCCCAAACAAGGAACAGGTCAGCCACAAATCGGCCATAATATAAAATGAACCCCTTAAAATTATTCAATTCAGAGAATACATATTGTAGCTCCCACTCGGCCAGAACCATATTGACGTTACTGTTGGCACAAACTGTGCCCATAGCCACCCCTGTGTTTTGTATATAAAACTTATCCTCAAAAACAAAAGCATTGTACCCCAGTATACGCTCTAGTAATGTGCAAATCAAATGCACTTTATTGCTGTCATAGGCAGGGTCTCGACTTAGAAAAACTATCTGATGTTGTCAATGCCAGCATCGTTGGGAATACAAGTGAAAAGGGAGGCTATATCCATGGTCACCAATAGAACATCTTCTCGATAGTCCACAGCAGACCAGTCATACTAAGAAAATCCTTAGTGTCCCTCAAAATGCTTCCTACCCCATTGACCACATGGCGGAGCTGATTTTCTGCATATATTGAGATGGGCTCTGTGGCCCACCCTCTACCAGAAACTGTCGGTCGCATGGGTGGGTTCACTTGATCTTTATGTATCTTGGGTAGCCCATAGATTTTGGGTATCACTGCATTCTCGACAAGAATATATTCATACAGATTTTTGTCCATCACACTTTCTATTAACAAACCTTTAATGCTCTCTTGTATTCTATCAACCAATTTCAATACCTCAGTTCTGTTCACCATAGTGTATGTATAGTGTATACACTGATGAAGGGTTTGTTTGACCTGAAAGTTTTTATTAAACACTTATTCAGTATCAGCGCTGCTTGGTTTGTTTCATACTGCATCTAGAGATTTAGGTGCCAAGACCTAGAGGGGGGTGATGTAAGACAAACAGAATGTGTTGAAATCAGATAGATGCATATACCCCGAGCTACTGATGGGAAGGGGTTAAATGATGTTATTCCAATTAAGCCAGTATTGAGGTCACATGACCTAAGACACTGAATTATAAATGCTGCTTGTTATATGTGTTTTAGTTGGATCTGATGAAGTACCTAGAAGGTATGAAAGTGCTCATCCTTGTTTTTTAAAGTTTTGTTCCATGTTTATTATCTGTGTTTTATTAAACGGACTTTGTTTTACGTCTCTCTGCCTACCAGTTTTCTTTTTTTTTTTTTTTTTATACAGTTTTTAAAATTGCCAGACTATCTCCAGATGATGAGCATAGTCAGCATTTAAGGTATTACACTTCCCACAGTGTGGTGTTTGACTTGCATGTAGTTGTCCTACAGTGCCAGGTACTGTCTGGATGTCTTCCTCATTGGGCTGATATTTGGCATTGCTGCCATTAGCCATTGATTTCCTAAAGGCTTAAGGTTGTTTGGCTAGCACTTTACATACAGCATCTCTGCAGACACCTTTCAAACTTAACTGTGCATGTAGTGAAATACTCTCTTTTGCAAGTCAACAAGCATAGAGCTTATGTAGCCATTAAATAGAGCAATTTAGTGGGTCAGATTATTCAGTCATTGGTGTTTGACATCTGAAATTTCATTGAGCAGCATTACGCCATGTTTGCAAGTCCATTTCTGATCATGTTGGTGAGAAATAAAGTTGACCAGGTTGATTAAGTTAAGAGGGCCTGATGATCAGAACCTGTACTGATCTTGGGGGTCTTTATTTGGAAATGCACCTGTCAGTGGTCAGCATAACATCAGTACACTTGAAGGTAGATAAGGATTCATAAATCATTATGAGCTCTTAAAATATATTTCATTAAGTAGAGTTAACAAGATAAACAGAACCAAAATGATTATCCTTAGGGAGACTTTTTACCCCACTCTCTCACAAACATAGTACAAACTACCTCTGAGTTTGCACCATAATGGAGTAAATGAGCTAAATCTTAAGTTTCTTTAAGTCCAGCGTATGAAGAATTGAATGATTACTAAGATGGTACATTTGTGAGGGCTATGAAGAAATTTTCCTTGTACATGTCACTGTTACAAGTGCTAAAAGGTAGTTGTTGGGGTATTATACTATACTACCCTTTGACTGCTTTCCTATAAAAAGGTCATGGCTATACAAATAAGACTTCGATTCAGAAGTAATTCACTAAGCGGTTACAGAGAAAAAAAAAACTGATGTGTGCTGAACTGTAAAATTGTAACGTATATTCCTTATCATACCGAATATTGAGGATATCTCTGCTTTATGTAAAGGCCTTCTGTGTGATGGTTATATCGTTAACTGTCTGTTGCTAGAGTTGGCATTTCCATCAAAATGTAAGAAGGTCAATGTGATTACTGGGCATGTTTGTTGAATGAAGAAAATATACTGGTTCTTTGAAAGGATGTACAGTATGTTGTGGTTTGTCCTCGTCCATAGGAGATTCATGTTCCATTAAGATAGAACTGGGCAATTATTTTCATAACCATGAAAGGGATACGAGTTGACTGTCAGGCACTTTGGAGTTTTTTTCTTAACCTTCCTGCCCATTTAATTACTTGTGTGTTTTTGCATGAGTGTAACCACAAACATTCTTTATCTAAATGGTTAGGGAATTGTTTCTCCTTTTTTCATCACAAATATGGGAAATTCATTTCAGGGAAGGGCACCTGACTGTCTTCCTCTGGAACAATTTTTGCTGCAATTCTCTTCCTCCTCTACAAATGGATAGCATTTTTCATTAGCGTCATGACAAGTTAATGAACTCTTTTTTTATCATGACAAGCATATGAAAACCTTTGGGTAGAGGGGCCATCTAACTTTTAATTTGTTAAAACAATAACTGCCTTTCTTTTGCAGCTTCTCCAGTCACTGATAGCATCTGTGCAACAATGTTGTTGTTTGGCCATGCTTTTACCAAGAACTAAAAGCTGGAACTGTATAGACTATCCTTTAGAGTGTTCTTAAATGACATTTGAAGTTGGCTAGTCTGGATACAGTTTTTCGCACACCCAAGAAACATATTATTGGTGCTTTGTTTTGCAAATTAATAAACCTGTTGTAAGTGCCTGCTGGTCATATAGTACAGCTGTTTGAGCTACATTATAAACAGTAACATTAAATCTTCGGACTGTAGTGTTGTACAGGGATCTTTTTAGTCCTGCATTCTGTGTGGGGTTTCAATGGAGATAGTAATTGTTTCTCAGGTGTGCTTGCCATGGGAGTCTTTCCTTTATTTTTTAGCAGGTATTTTAGAGTACCCAGGTTTTCATACTGTGTACTCCAAGATGTACATTTTGTAGAACCTGGAGGAAGGATGGGAAAACTGGCCTTATAGATTCACATGCCACTGTTGGTGTGTAGGGCATTCCCAGTGGACAAGTTCTGCAACACATTTTTTGGCCCAAACCTAGCACCAAGGAATGTGTCCATGAAGTTATAAGCTTATTTCAGAAGTACAGTCTTGTAGCTTTACTGCTACAGTGAGTAGTTTATATACCAGATCTTTATGTATAGTAATTTCTATTATTTGATTTATTGTTAATGAGGTAGGTCTTACTCTGTAATTGACCCTATTACAGAGAGTGTTTAGAACTTGTTCATTTACATAAGTGCATGACAGAAATACAATTAGTTTAATTAGCATCATCAATAGAGACATTGGGTAACACAAGACTGAATTAAACTAAAAAAAAAAGTGTAAACTGATAACAGAACTGAACACCTGGCGGGCGGCTATAGATGAAATATTGCATACAAGATGGTAGTGTATATTAACAGACTGAAATAGTATCAAGTTATATTATCTCCACAAGCATTTGATAACTTCTGTTCTGAAACATAGATATTTATGCAGCATAGTAGCTGCTTCATGTAGTGATATTCTCATTGACATCTGTTGCATCGCTAGGTTTCACTTTTGGATCTTGTCAAATGTTGACACTTCAAGAACATTTTAGCTGACAATATCAGAGAATATATGCCTACATTCCTCCTCCTTTTTTTGTCATTGCGAGAGTTGAGCTCATTTCTTATATAAAGTAAAAATCATGACTGAAGTTTATAGATCCGCGGTGGTACAGCGGTAGCATTGTTACCTCACAGCAAGAGGTTCTCCTGTTTGATTCTCGGCTGGAGTGCCTTCTGTGTGGAGTCTGCATGTCCTCCCCGCAGTCGAGTGACCTCCGAAAGACATGTGTGAATGGGCATGCCTTCGTTGAAGGTTGGGTGCCGGGCTGGCAACTCGGCATCATAAAAATTGACTGCCAATCATTAGCGGACCGGAGTTCTGCTGTGGCGACCCCTAACCGGGAAAAGCCAAAAAGACAAAAACAACATGTCTGAAGTTTAGTTTAGGTAATGTAGAGTCCAGCAGAGACTTTCACTATTACCATGCCAGCTTAGAAGGAGATATGAAACACACACCTGTTCATTGCATCTCAGGTCATCAGCTTGCCTAGGCATTTCATACCTAGGAAAACTAAAAATGATACAACAGTTTTGCTGTTGCTACCATCTGTTACATGTATGTT